>NW_022280061.1:2363221-2368343 GCF_004355925.1 Anarrhichthys ocellatus | reverse complement strand
ACACACACACACACACACACACACACACACACACACACACACACACCTTCTCTGTCTCTCTCCTCCTCACTCTGCCGTGTCCATTGTCACACACTCACCTGTAGGCGTTTTGGTCAAACACTTCAGCATCAGGGAATCCTAACATGCCACAGACGACACGGCTGCTGCTCAGGTCCCAGCCCCGGTTACACACATGACGCCACCTCCCAGCATGCTTCACTTCCAGCACTCCTTCCGTCACGAGGCCGCCATGGTTGCTGGACAGCACAGGCCGTAGACGAGCCTCCTCTAAGCGAACCCTGTCAGATCCCTGCAATGTTTTAAGGTGATTAATATTTGAGTGCTTCATCCTGAATGATCTGCAGGATAGAAATGGATCTTTGTCACGCACACTGAAAACACGACTTCATCTTGGCTCAAACCACACCTTGTTTAACTAAATATCTGCCAGCAGCACGCAATCTGGAGAAGAATAACACGATAAGATGACATGCTATGTCTCAAATCATCCCGCTCTCTAATCATCCACATTACATTATGGGCAGCAGGAAGGGAAGTAACAGAAAACAGAGAGATTGTTTGTATGGATACATGTCATGATGATTACAAAATGGTAAAGAAAGTGTAAACTCTGCAAGTTGAAAAGACAGAAAGCCAAACACAAGCGATAACTGTCTTGCAATTTCCTCTGGTTTTGAATTTCTTGCACGTTTGAAGAAAGGGGCTGTTGAGCTTCTGGCGGTTGGGTCCTTACTTAAGGCTGCAAAAGAGCTGGATCTGGAGAAGGTCTGGTTTTAGGTTTGTCTCTAATTATACATGTCCTCTGGCCTGTGGCTCCACAAATTACATTTATGTATGGGAGTCTGAATAGATCTAGACTGGGCTGCTTCTTTGCAGTGTACTAGAAGGTGTCAGTGTGTTTTTACCTGTGTGTAGTGCACATCAGTTTCCAGTCCAACCTCTGGATGAACAGGCCCTGGTTCGACATGGTTCCCGCTGAGCTGCTGATGCCTCCCCTGTCCCTCTCCCTCTCGTCTCATGCCTTGTGGACCGTTCCTCGCTGCGTCCTGGCCCTGCCTGTAGGCAGCACCGTTGACCAGACGCGATGGTAGCTGGTGCCCTTGTGGCAGAGCTGGGCTCATCTGCGAGCTTAGTCTGGAACCACCTCGATTCCTTTGCGAGATCCGGATCTCGTGGCCGTTCTGTTGCGGCGAGATGATGCTGCGACGGGGAGATGTTGGGTTGCGATGGAGGGCGATCTCATGGCCTCTTGCAGAAGATGAGGGGGTTTCGGCTGGGAGAGGCACAGACTGTGGCTGCTGTGGTGGTGGGTTTCTCTGTCTTTGCTGGCTTGGCTGGCGCCTGGAGGATGAAGGAGTCTCCTGCACGGAGACAGCGGGTGAACCTGGTGTCCTCTCTGGGCTGCAAATGACCCCCAGGTCCTCAGCGTGAGTGCAGTCATTGATTCCCCAACCATTGGAGCGACAGTCTGCGATTGAGGGCTCTGTGCCCATGCAGCGCACATTGTCCAACCAGATCAAACCTAACATCAAGAAAGGGCAGTAAGTTATTGAATCAAAAGAAATAACAACTTAAGTCAGTGAAAGGTGTTCAAAGCTCAATGCCATTGGCTGGACATACCTTCCCCCTCACCAAACTTGGCACTGTGCGCCCAGGTCAAGCCGCGTTTGAAGCCCATCTGTCGGCACACCACATTGGCCAAGTTAAGATCCACCTCGTCATCACACACTGTGCCCCATACGCCGTTGTAGAACACCTCCACACGTCCCTCGCTTGCATTGCGCCGGCCTACGCCTGCCAGACGTACAAGCATCTCCTGGGCAGACAGTGGCGGGGGGTAGAGGAGAAGCAGGAGGAGGAGTGTGGACAAGGTGCTGAGGCACAGCATCCTGGAAGGAAAACAAGTATAATGGCAGAGAAGAGAAGGGCTTATGAATGGAAATGGCAGCGGTGTGACATTAGGTAAAGAGAGGTAAACCAGTAGGCCTGCAGAAACCAGTGAGAGCTACAGTACATGTAAAGCAGGAGCTTCTAAAATATGCACATGTTACCACACAAATCGCACAAAGCCATGGAACTCACATTCCATACTCAAAACATGTCATTTAAAACTTCTCTTCTAACCCTAATGGGACATTCGGCAGTAAGATGAAAGAGATTGATAGATGTTTTTATCCTTTCAAATAATCAGAGTCATATAAAGGACAGAAACTTGAGAAGCATCGTGAAAATGTAGCCCTCACTCTGAACCAGTCAGGGCAAAGGGAGTAATAACCAAAGCTAAAAGTAGCCTCTCCGTCCAGCCAACGGAAACTTTGGCTTTCCGCAAACCCTCAAGTTTAGCTGCATGCATTTAGCCAACAGACACAAAAGCAAATGAACAGCGTCATAAAAATGTTCTCACACGTAAATAAAGCAGCAGGTCTGAGACGTTTTGGTTAATGAGCAATGATTAATTCATCCTTGGACCACCCCTAAAAACTTTTCTTCTGCGAGAGGGGAAGAAACTGGAGATAAGGAGAAAGAGGAGCGATCTGGTAGATGAGAGAGATACCTTATTGTAAATTCATCCACGCAGGGCTCAGTTAAATTCTGCTTTTCATACGCCTAAACATACATGCAACAGTACAGATAAATATGTGTAAAAAATATAAAAAATTAAGACTCATGGGGGCTGAATTAAGGCTGTTAAAAGAGAGATGAGAGGATGAATTCAGGCGGCTGCAGGAATGAAATCTTGAATAATGGAGAAAAAAATAGACTGAGGCAAAATGTGAAATAAAGGGAGAATGCTGAAGTTGAACTCACCTATCTGTTGATCTCAGCTTGGCGTCACAAGGAGAAAGAAGGGACAGAGCACTGGAGGAAAAGAAGGCAGTGAGTTTGGTCCTGCTGTCTCTCTATTCTCCTCTTCTCCCTCCCTCTTTCTTTTTCTGTCACTCCCTCAGATCTGCTACTTCGTCCATCCCTCCCAAATTTTTTTTCATTCATGCAACTTTTTTTTTCTCCCTTTCATCGGGTCACATTTGTCCTTTTCATTATCTTACGACGTACATCCAGTCACATGGTCAGGATGCACGTGAGCTCAACTTATGAAAGAGACACAATTTCATGAGGATTTTTCTCTCCTTATATCACACACACACACACACACACACACACACACACAGTCCAGTCAGTCAAAGTTGGTTTTAATTGTTTGTGTATCAAAGTCTTAATTAAAAAAACCCTTTGGGTAAGAAAAATCACTTTCCCCTGTGATGTGTGAAAGGCTCAAAGGGCGTGCATTTTTATCCCACACAATGGTAAAATCATATGCGTGCACACACACACACACACACACACACACACACACACACACACACACACACACACACACACGCACACACGTCCCATGCCCACAGTTGGTGGTGTCATGAAATAAATACTATGTGCTCCGCACATAAGAACGGAGCTGCCTGTCTGAACTCTTTCCCTTTGCATAAAGTTCAGTTTCATAACATTCTCAGTCGTGGCACCTCCTCACATGAAGGACGCTCTCTCTGAGGATAGAGACAGACAGTTGCTCAATATTTACACAGAAGAGCTAATATTGCTAAAAATGAGGTTACAGGGCTTTAACATCATGAGCTGAACCTGAAACTGAATGTAAATCCACAGTGAGTTCTGTAGTTTGTAAGAAATAGCAGAAATGTCTTTAGAAGTCACGCTCTCTTTCGATGATGTGGCTGTGTTTCAGTTTCCCTGTTGTTGGAACTCTTTATTGTTCTTTTTCTTCAATATTATGTAGTTTTGAGTGCAGCTCAGCAGAGACATTAAGATGTGTTTCAGGACGAGAACAGATAGCTGGTCTTTACTGTAAAACATATACAGTATATACACATCAATATCTGTACCACTAATGTTAAACCATCTGTTACATCTCAGAATATTACATTGAAATGTAAAATATGATTTTTCTGCTGCTTTTGTGGCGAAAGAGAGCTGACTGTGATGAGATGTGACAGAAGACGAGATATTTAGGCTCAACAGCTCACTCTAGTGGAGCAAATCATTGTTGAACATTAGTCTCATATGTGATGATAGCGTAGCTTGAAATCACTTTTTAATTCACAATTCTGTAACTCAACAAGTTATTTTGTCATACAGTGAACCAGGAGGTCACACACGTTTAGGGACATGTATTTTGTAAGGATACTACTATCTTTGATCTTTTGTTCTGTGGTCGAGCAAGTTCAACACTACAATATAAGAGAACGCAAGAAAACAGCAAATACACAAAGAAAGGTATAAAACCTCTTCACAACATTAATAGACAGGTTACAGAAGTGTGCTGCATAATACTGAAACACTAGCAGACGAAGAAATCAATTCACTAATTTGACAGGCGGCAATGTTTTTGTTTGTTGTGTATTTTCATTTCCTATTTGCGTATTATATTTTGAATCTATATATAATTTCATTGATTTTGTAAAATAATTAAATGTATATTATCTATTTACATTTTCAAATAAAAGGCTTCACTATAATATGCCATCTGTGTGAATTATTTATTGTTATTTTAGTTTATTAATTGTCTGATGAACCTTTATGTAGTCATTGAAATAAGAAGAGACGTCGACTAAACTTTCACTTTTCAGCCTTAAATAACCTTAATTTAAACTAAACATCGACAGACAAATAGACATATATATACTGTATTATAGATCTATAGAGCTACGTATATGCTCAGTGGCTCACAACACAACAAAAAGACAAAACAATCTAGAATATTAGAATCAAAAGCAAATTCCACACAAACAGTCGTCGTCTTCAGTATCCCGACAGTGTGGAAACCGCTGGGTATCGTTTACGACGAGTCATGCACTTTTCCCTCTCGATGAACAGTGAGTGGGTTTTACAGTTGATGTCCTTCTCGAGGGCAATGCGTGACTCCTCCAGGTGGGACAAGGAGCCTCTGGCCTCACTCAGCTGCTGGCGCAGAGATGCAAGAGAGGCATCAATCTGCCTCAACTCCCCTTCCAAACTGCAGACACAGGAAGCAAACAAAATGAAGAGAGAGAGAGAGAGAGAGAGAGAGAGAGAGAGAGAGAGAGAGAGA
>NW_022280061.1:2345831-2363211 GCF_004355925.1 Anarrhichthys ocellatus | reverse complement strand
GAGAGAGAGAGAGAGAGAGAGAGAGAGAGAGAGAGAGAGAGAGAGAGGAGATGGAGCAATATAGCATGATGAGACAGAGTACAGGGAGTCTACGTGTGTGTACCTGAACTGGGGCTCATCTCTGCAGAGCTCCATGTTGGGTCTGAGGGAGCGGAGGTAAAGTCTGGACTGAGCTACTCTCAGTGGAGCCTCTTTGTTGTGGATCGCCTGCTGTACAGCCACAATGCTCCTCTCCTGGGCCCCAATCTGCTCCAAGATCTACACACACACACACACACGATCATACAATATTAGAGAAGCAAGTAGTCGATCAATCAGCCACTCTGTCAGTCTGTGTGTCGGTCTGCCTGTCTACCTGTACGAGCTTCATCTCCAGCTGTGTCTTGGCCTCTATCAGCTCCGCACAGCGCTGACTGAAGGCTCGGTCCACACTGGAGCACTGGACTCTCAGATCATGAGTGGTGTCCTGCAGCACTTGCTCCACCAGCAGTCTGACACATACAAACAGCATCACTACGCTTACCGACAACTTGCAATAATGTGTGACATGGTGTTGGAGGCTACTTTTCCAGTATAGCCTCCAACACACAGAGCTTAAACACATGTCTGAACCACAGTGCGCTTTGACCTGAGACTGTTGGTGGCCTGTTCTTCCTGCAAGGCCGTGGATAAGTTGTCCTGTGTAAACTTAGTCCACGATGTGCCGTTACACACCCTGCAGCAGACCAGAAGACAATTGCACAAAAGTTAAGTCCATTGTTTGTAACCTCGTGCGTTTCTAGGTTTTTAAAAATGACACTCGCACACAAGGACTCACTGGTCCTGTATGGTGGCTGAGCTGGGGTGGTGCTGCGTGTCTGGGCTCATGTTACTGTATCTTCCACCGTGGTCATCAAAGTTGTAGGCCTGGTACTTATCAGACCAGTCCAACTCTAACGTCTGCTTAGCCTCTCTGTTCATCCTGACACACAAAGACACAAACCGAAGGATGATATTCAGTTCACCAAAGTTAAGATTTTATACGTGGGTTTACATGTCAGGTTGTTTTAACTTTCAGGATGTTGACACTCACTTGATCCGACTGACAACTTGAGCCGTAGTCCTCTTCAGAAGAGCCTGGACACTCCTGATCAAGTCCACCTCCTACAAAACGCAGAGTCACACTTTAGGTTAGTGTGTGTTAGTGAGCCCTCTGCTGCTGCTGTTCTACCGTTACACTGAATTCACCATTTGACACCTGTTCCTGAGACTGTTACTGTAAGTTATTGTTACCGAGTTATTGTTTTTATAGAGCCACATCTAATGATTATTGGCAGAAAAAACTCAGGGTGATATCATCAAATGACTTGTTTTGTACGACCAACAGTCTAAAAGTTGAGCTGAGAGAAAGATGAGAGATCAAATAGTTGGCATATTTTTTGCATGAAAATAGAATTGAAACAGATTATGGTTCAAATTATTACACTTGACCATCTAATCCATTAACTGACTTATTATGCAGCTCTGGTATTCTGATCGAAAAAGTAGTATCTCAATATGAACTATTAATTTGTTCATTCCCCGCGATGTCTCGTCTCACTGTCACATACAGCTTTGATTATAAAGCTGGTCACCTTCACCAGCTCCTCCTCCACAGTGTCTCGGACCAGGTCTGGTCCCAGCCTCCTGGCCCTGCAGTTGAGGTTATCGGTGGCGATGGCGTATGGAGTCTCGGTGGCGTCCAGCGCTTTCTCCAGCCTCGTCTTCAGCGCCGATAGTGACTCCGTGTCGGCCAGCAGCCGGTGAATGTGCTGTTGCAGCTCCGATTTCCAGTAGTGGATCTCTTGTAGTCTCTCTCCCAGGAGACGTGTTCCCTCAGCCTGGGTCGTCACAGTGGCCGCCTCAGTGTCCTGGTACAGAGCTCTGGACTCCCGCTGGATGCTGCCGGCTTCGTGGCGGTTGGTACCGGCCTGTTCAAGGATGGTGTGGTAGTTGGAGAACCACTCAGCCGGCGAGTATTTAGCTGAGCGGTATCCCGCTGTGGCTGAGCCTGAGGACGGCAGAGGGGCATCCAGCTCGACACGAGGCTCTTTCACCGGGACCCCCTGAGCCACAGCTCTGCTGTCATAGTGGGGCCTTGCCACTAAAACCTCAGAGCTCATTTTAAGACAGTTAAACAAGGCTACAGGTACAAGAATAAAAACTAAAAAAAACTTAAAACTGAATAGCTGATTTAAGCAGATTTTGGCCTAAATAAGAAATAGCTTCAGCATGCACAGTTTTCACAGTCCTGGAGGAGACCGAGCTGCATGTTTGTTTGGTGTTGCCTGGTTACTCATGTTGGCAGGAGCAGCTCCAGCAGTACTTCTGGCTCAGGTGACTAATCATCAGATGAGCCGATCGGTTCCTAATACACCTCAGCTAATGTCTAAACATTGTTAACCAACACTGCAACATAACATGTGATACATTAGCAGAGCTTCAAAATCAATCTGAGCCAACCAAGTTAGTAAATCACAACAATGATGACCAACACCATCTTAATATAGCTTGTAACAGGAATGTCATTCAGATCACATGTCTAATAAATGTACTACTGTCAGCCTATCAGGGGAAGAGCACCCTTACGTGAGGAGACTACGAGGGCCCCACCAGAGACGAGCAACACTGGACTTTGGTTGGAATGCACAAAATACACTCCAGTTTTATTTGTTTTTTACAAAAAATTTAGAAAAAGTTACAAAAATGAAGAATAAAAATGAAATAATAGATCATACAAGATCTCAAATGTACCAAGTTCTCAAAAAAGCCTAAAAGCCTGAAGAAGAGCTTCCAGAAGACCCCGATCCTTGTTGTCTCCCCCTTTTTTGTACCCTTCTCCTTGGTGCTTTCTGCAACCTCAGATCATTCTTTAATCATTGGACTAAACAGGTCTCATAGTCTTATTATCCCTTCTGACATACCTACTTTTTAATGATGTAAAAAATTTAGATTTTCTAATGATTTTCTGCTAGATAGAAAGCCACACATTAAAGCAATTTAATAATTGAAACGTCTCTAAGCAATATGGGATTACATGCAACGAGTATATTGATATCTGAAAGTATAAGGCTCTTAGGCTGATCATAAGCAATAGATCGTAACTCATAGAAATAAAAAGAGAAATAGACAACTCGCATAAAATACAAATAACACCTTGAGATAGGATTTCCTCTTTTTCTAGAGGCCATAGGGTCCATGTTCCTTGCTAGTTAGGTGTTAAATTATAATGCACCTCGAAGACTTGCTCAAACCACAAGACGCTGCCTTCATGCTTAATGAGAGGTGTTAGAAAGTTAATCTGCAGTATGCAGCAAAACTACAGTTTCCCCTTTTTGCACGTATTTGTTTAATCCATAATTTCAATAAATCGATTAATCAAATGGTGTATCAATTATTTTAATAGCAAATAGGGAGTTCTTAGGGTGTAGTGTGTCTTGGACATTCATGGTGGATACCTCAACAATACTATATACTATATATATAATATACATAAAGAGGACTTACATTTGGGGTATTAAGCTGAAATGCTCATCCACAATATATTAAAAGGAGTGCAGGTAAGTTAAACAGTTTGTTGTATTAAAATTAAGCAATCATTATGAGTGTAAAATGAAAGTTAAAGCAAATAATCAAACAAATGTTACAAGTACTTAATATAACTGATGGTAATTATAAAACACATCTGTAAAATAATCATAGTACTGTAGTTTCAGACCACAGCGGTACGTGAAATGTGTTGGTCAGCTGTTAATAGACACAATACAAACTGGATCGTTTGGGTACAGATTTGAACCCAAAATGCAAGGTTTGATCCCAGATGTGCATGCTGTTCATCTTCTATTGGCTTCAATTTGAATTTGATTGGTGTAGATATCCTCTGTTGATGTGTAGTTTTGGTACACACACTCTTGTTGGGTTTCACTTGCGTCATCATCGTGTTGACAGGCGCTCTTGGGTTTGGAGGAGTCTTGCTTTGAGCAAACTACGTCTTGGTTTTCATAAATCTAAAAAAGAATCAACAAAAATAAACAGATAAGAGGGAAATGTTGCTCAGATGAGAATGTATAGAATTATTCACATGAAAATGGCCGAATAATCAGTAAGTTGGTTCATTTAATTTGCTCAGTACTTTGGGACCAGATCAAGACATCCTTCCGTTTACAGGTCAGATTGATGTTTGTCATCAAGCCAGAAAGAAGCCTTTCAGTTTTAGATCCTGAACTTTTCTCAACCACCTGTACTGAGCCAATAGTGTCCAAATGGTACACAAGATCGTCTATTTTACCACCCAGCCTCTTGTGTGCATTAGCAAAGCTTTGGATTTTAGTTCTCTTACATCTGATACAGCAATCCCTTCCTCTGTTTCGGCTGCCTTGCCTCTGTTCACGTTGGCTCCAGCTCCTGAAAAAAAAAAAAACAGCATAAAATATGGTTACACAATTAGTTTGCATCTATATGCGTTTGAGTTTGCGTGTGCATGCATGGTGCTGTGCATGCATTAGTATGTGAAACGTACCTTGCACTTTGTTACATTTGTATTTATAGACTATGGCCAACGCCAACGCCAGTGTGAGCAGCACAGCCGGCACGATGAAAACCACAAAGTGAGAAATAGCTGCATTCGGAAGAAACAAAGTGGAAAAACATAATAAAATATAGTCATACACTTCCTGAAAACACACATCAACCGCACACTCCCCTCATATCTGTCACAATATCAAGCAAAAATCAGAAGGGCTGTCACCAGACTGTGGCCTCACAACATTTGGTATTGTCATGCTCCCTTGGTATTAATAGCCAGTGTGTGTTTCAAAATAACTGACGCACACAAATACCTTTGATCTGCTTTCCAGGGATAAGTGTCGATTGTGATCCGACCTGTTCCACCACAGTGATGGTAGAGATCTCAGTGCTGGTTTGCTGTGGAAAGACTGTTAGAGAGAGTTTCTTAGTTCACTTACTTCTGTATCTTTAGCGCTGCTAGCGGCGGGGCTCTGGGGATAGCAATGTGTGTCGGTCAGTTGACAACAACTTGATCCAGAGTGAAAGATCTTTACAACCGTTTAAAGGATTGAAATGAATTTCGGTACAAACATTCATCGTCTCCAGAAGATGAAAATCTACTGCATGGATTGGCAGATTTGAGGTTGAGGTTTCCACAACTGACGGATGGATCACGATGCAATTTCTTTTTTTTACAGACATTGATGTCCCCAAAGGATAAAATGTTACAACCCGGATTTTTCGGCACCATAAAGGTACAATTCTCCATTCGTCCAGGCCTTTGCTTTATGAATAAAAACCTGCAAAACTAATGGTATTTCCTCAGCATACTTTATGTTTAGTGCTAATTAGTGAATACTAGCATGCTGGGATTAGATCTATTATGTCATTGTGACGTGATGCAGATATGAGCCACCTGAACCTGCAGGACACATTCATTTTTACACATACACTCAGACCTAATTATTGCTCTTTTCATAATCTTACCTGCTGACAGTTGAATCTTGGTGTAGTTTCCAACACTCCACTGTGAGTCTGAACCACACCAGTATGTCCCAGCATCCTCTGCTTTCAACTCTGTGACTATCACCAAGAAAGAGCTGGAAGAAACATCATCCTGCAGCGTGAACCTGCTTTGACTCGTCACTATTTCTGTGCAGTTGTTGCGGTAGTCTCCCTTACAGAGGAACTTCCTGTTGTCGCTGTGTTTTGGTGGGTAGGGACACTGCATAGTCACTGGGCGTCCCACAATGCCGCTCAGTTTGTTTGACCTCACACAGCACCACTCTGTGAAACAGAAGGAGGTTCAAGGAGGTTTATTTTTAACCTTTCGTCATGTTTTCTTTATATCTATTTGACAGAACACTGTTTTCTGGCTGATTACTGTGAAAACTAATGGTTTACTACAATATGACGAGGAAGAGCTCTGACCTTTGACTTCTAGCTCAAAAGCAGAGAAAACATCCAGGCCAGTGCTTCCATGGACACCACAAAGGTACGACCCAATATTGTTTTGGGTCAGACCAGTGATGGTAACTGTGAATTCCCTCGACACCTTGTCATCACTAAGTCTGAACTGTCCAGTTTGATGGTTGCCAGAGGTGATTATCGCCTTCTCCAGACATGTGGAGGGCTGGTTTCCTCTGCAGATGTACTTTAGATTGTTCTGGTACTGGGACTCATACGGACAACCGATGGACACTGAACTCTCCTCATCACTTCGGAATTTGGTGGATCGCTCACAACAGCTGTCTGACAGTCCAATAAACAACATCACAGAAGTGCTTAGTAGTCAGTTTCAGTACCTGACTCTAAGAAGCAATATCACAATGTTAAAATATTGGCTTTTAAAATGTTACTTAAGTAAAACACTGAAGTAGGTAAATGTAGTGAAAGCAAAGTAAAAGTTGCGTATTATGAAGACAGGACGACTTCTTTCAGCGTTGTGTAACTACTGAGTTACTGATGCGTTTACGTGTAAGCAGCATAGTAGGTCAATGTGGAGCTATTTCTTACTTCTTTACTTACTGGTAGGCAGTTTAATCTAAAACACTGAATCAATGAATCAATTTAGGTTATAGGCTATTTATGTCAGATACATGCAGTGGAGAAAAGGTACAAGTACACTACTTAGGTACACTAAATTAAAGTATAAGTACCTCAAAAACTGTATGTATGCACAGTAAAACTAAACAACAATGTCTGGATGAGAAATGACATACTGACTGGGTTTTTGTTTGTTTGTTTTTTTACACACCTTGTCCTACTTCCAGATCTACTTCAGTGTAGATGTCCTTTCCAGTCCTGGTCACCCCACACCAGTATTTCCCAGCGTCTGTACGACTCAGATCAGAGATCGTCGCTGTGAAGACTCGTTTCTGATCGTCATCGTAGATGGAGTATTTGGTCTTATTTGGTTCTGTCGTCTTAATAAGAACGTCATCGTTGCCGCAGTCGTTCTTGCACAGGTACTTCTCATAAGGCTCGTAACCCTCGCTATAGGGACAAGGCACTTTAACGTGTCCCCCTTCATATCCAGACACATGGATCGACCCCGCTGCACTGCTCACACAGCTCAGAGCAACTTCTGAGTGAAGACATGAAACGGAAAAAAAAATGGAAATGGGTAAATATTTGTATACATATTTAACTAATGTGTATGAAATATTTTTTTATCTTATGATAGACATAAATAATGTCTGTGTTACAGCTGTTTGATAAAATCACTAAGACCAACATATCAAGGCGTAGTCTGCCATGTTGAAGTTACATAAAAACATATTTAATCCAAAGAACTTACTGCACAGGCTGAAGAGCAGCTTCTTAAGGTTCCACATCCTCATTTTATTCCACTGCAGTTTCTAAGAAACAGAAACTCCAAAGTGTGTCTTATATGATCAATGTTACACCCACAATATGTGTCGGCGTTCTATGCAAATGTTGAACCCTCTTACTTCCACATTTTGATCACCAATGTTAATCATCAACCTTAAACTATCACAAAGTTACATTTGTTAAAAGTTAATCTCAAAGTTAACTGAAAACCTTGTAATGACTGACTTCTTTATATGACTGTTATGTGCATAAGAGGAAGAGTGTGTGATTCATCTGATGTCAGTGAAACAAAGAAAATATAATCACCTTCACTCTAATCAGATGGATATGAATTTATGCATGTATGATGGTAATTTATAAAGGTACATTTGCCAGAGAAGTTCAACCAACTGTTCACTTTGACACCACAAAGGGCCGTTCTCTCCAAGCTTATACCTCTCTGACCAGGCGCATGCTGCAATAATGCAGCTTTACAGTAAATTACCTTTCATCCTCATCCAACTAATCATAACATGAAATCTGTGCTGCGTTTAAATAATTCAATATTTTGTGTTTTGCACATTACCCGCATGCCCGTTTTGAAATAAATGAGATGCAACACACATAATCATGTCTGCATTATAATAAAGTGCTGACCATCTTGTTTTAGAAATAAATTTGTCTCCAAATTTACTGATCAAATAACACACGTTCAAATAGAAATGGGATAACTTCATTTTACTGTGCGAGCTAAGTAACATACTTTCAGAAGATACTCAACGTGTAGAACATGAAAAACATTCTCAATATTAACTTGTTGTTGTCCCTGTGTGACCATAACGTCCTTCAATGTTGCACACCTGTAATATCTGAAGTCAACTAACATATCCAACTTTATACCACACCAACTGTACGCAACACAGATCAAGTATGATAAGAGAATAATTACCTTCACCTGCCAGAAACAAATTATAAAATGATTAACAGAATTATATAGCAATACAATTAACAAAAGTATTTTAGATTTGATTAGAAGGCAACACATCTCCAGAGCCACATACTGTTGAGTAGGAGTCCTGATCTTATGTATAGAATAAGAGGAGGGCCTCTTTAACACCCAACAGGAGAAAAAGGAAACGTTCTATATCTTTTTCACCCACACTCTCTTTAATCTTTCATAACATGAAGCCAATGGTTTTTTATGACTTTTTAAGAAATATTAATAAACGAAAACACTGAAAATGTCAATAATCATTACAATGACACAGTTGTTATTCTAGTAGTATACTCTAAAAGGAATGTAAGAGCTGCATTCTTTTAAAAAGTACTTTAGACTTCCTGTAGAAACATACTTAGAACCTAAAATATTGTGCCCCCGTCTATAACTGCCGACCCCACCCTGACCGGCGCATTGTAAAATGCCAGCGGTGGTGTATATGTGGGCGAAAGCATGCGTGTGTTTTCCCTGCGCTCAGCCATTCCCTGGACTCCAGCTGACCGCTCAGCTGTGCCTCTCGCATACTGCAGCACAAACGGTTTCCATATCTCACACACTCTCACACCGAAAGGTTAACATTAAGACCCCTGTGTGCGGAGGGATAAGCGTGTCCCGAATTAGCGAGGATGCCAAGGCGAGCTGGGCTGTTGCCAGGTTGGGTTGCCAGCAGTGTTGGATGGATTGGGTTGCTTGCATGTCGGCAGTGTGCAGGACGCGTGCTGTGGTCTTCTTAAACTACCCAAGACAAACACAAACACACACAGCCCCATGGTATGAGGGGGGGGGGGGGCTGTTATATATAGGTGACCCTCTCGAGTCTTTAGGCTCCATCTTAAACCTTCACGCTCTGTGTTGATGTCTCCCTCGTACTCTCCTGCCTTCTCTTTCTCACTTAGTCATTCATTTAGTCATTCTGTTCACATTAGAGAATCATTTTCACTTCACCAAATTCACTTCCACATCTATGGCAGCAGGGAGTTTGAAAGATGTCGGGTGTTTACCAGGCAGGGAGGGCCTGATACACAAATGAGTTGCATTATGGGAAGCTCTCTGTCTGAACACGCCTTTAAAGTCAGGATATCTCAGCCTCTGACCACTCTGCATCCAATCTGTCTGGCTTTAACCCCTGTGCTTAAGTAACATCTGCATGCTGAAGATGATTCTTGTCAGGTATAAACGGTTGTTGTTCCTGTTTAGAACAGCACACATGGTTTGTCTCTGCAGATGGAGGTGTGTGTGTGTGTGTGTGTGTGGGAGGGAACATTCCATCCATTCTTGCTCTTCCTGAGTAAAGAGGGAAAGCATCGCGCACACACAACTGCTGACAGCAGGCAGAGGGAGAGGTGTGCACACACCCCTCTAAGGTCATTCACACATCCGCCTCTGCGTTCAGCTTTCCACCCATCAAGCTCTCAAAGTCTCAAAGATCCATCAGACAGCAGCTGTCATGTTGACAGCTTTAAATGCCTCTGTGACAAAAACAGGATGTTGAATTGAGTTTCATTTAAAAATCTGGGCACATGAGTCATCAGTTATTGAATTGGACCTGCTGGCTTTGTTGGGACATTTATTTTCTCTCTCTGAGCTGAGGAAGCCATGAACACACACAAACATATGTACTTAGGTCACTTTTGGTGACATCACATTGACTTACATTCATTTCCTGGAAACTTACGCTACCCTAACTACGACCACAACCGTATCAACCCAAATCAGCTTTTTTTTTCCTCACACACACACACACACACCTTTTGGGTAGTTCGGTGGATAATATGTCTCTGTTGGCAGCAGGGAGGCTGCTAACTTTTGCTCCTTCGTTTTTTTTTTGGTCCTATTTACTTGCCATCTGTTTTTAATCATCTGCACCTCAACCACACTCCTCAGAGTTTCATACAGTATGAGATACAATAATAATAATGCAGGATCCCTGTATACAGGCTCACTCACAGACAGCGAAATGGATTCATCAAATGTAAACCTTTCAACGGAAAGACAAGCTGAAGGATGGCTTTTTTTTGTTTTCTGTAGATATAAAGACCCTCTGAACTCATCAGTTAAACCCCCCCCCCCCCCCCCCCCCCACACACACACACTTGGTACATAAAGACTCACAGAGCTGCATACGGTTCTTCTGTCAGAAGACTCCTAAACTTTACAGAAAGCTTTTTACAAAGCAAACATTCATTTCGAGAATGATCACACAAGCAGTATCGTCGTGAGAATAAAAACATCATCATTTTAGGCAAAAAATTAATTTAAGCTCAACATCGTTCATTCGCTGCACTCGCTCAAGCAGAAACATATTCATGCACATGGCATAGAGTCAAATGAGGACGTTTTAGTCGGCAGCTCATTGGCTAAAATGTTCAAACTGCCCAGCTGTCTGTTCTGCTGCAAGTTGCACAGCATTGAAAACATCCTGCAGAAGTAACGATGGTCTTTTTTGTTTTTAACCTTGCTTAGCTCTCTGCCAGGCTCAAAGATGACGTCACTCCATCCTCCAAACCTCAGCTTGTTCCTCTTTGCGTCTTCCTCAACGACTTCGAGGAGATCTCGCTCAGTCCGTGTCTATCTCACAGGGGTTTGTTCCCGCTGTCTGTGCTCTGGTGTACAGCTTCTGGAAGTCCTTGTAGCGAGGTGCGCAGCCAAGCCAGGCGTTGCCGAAATGGACAGCGCCAGTCAAAAGGTACTCGTCCCCTCCAGGCTGCACACTGCATTGTGCGGGTACATTGATACGGCCACCCCAGCCCCGCCCTCTGGCTCCACCCCACGCAAACACCCTGCTCTTCTGGCGAAACAGTCGACTCAGAGTCACCGCAGCGGGAGAGTGGTCGTTAGTACCCGATGCTACACTTTGAAAGACGCCACTGCCAGCTACAGGGACAGGAACAATAGAGATACATGAAAGGAGAATTATTAATTAATCAAGGATAGTAAAAACTAAAGTGTATGAATTAAAGAGGGACTATGTTGAAAACAGACATACAAATTGAACCTGTTGTTGCTAGTTGCCTTAACGGCCACAGTTGAGTAAAGATTAAATAGTTTGACTTTGGGTTCGACTGTTTGGGAGATAAAATTATTCGCTTTCTTGTCGAAAAATCCATGAGAGGATGCACTCTCTTGTCTGTACGGTAAATATGTAGCTGGAGCCAGTTAGCTTAGCGTTAAGACTGAAAATAGTAACTTCCTAAAGTCTCTGCTGGTCGTATGGCAACTGGTCCCGGCACATAACCACCCGCAAAACAGCACATTTTTCGCTAATACACTTTGGTTTCTGAGCAGATTTGACAAACTAGATATAACGTGTTAGTTTGTGAGCTTCAGTGCATTGAGACCAGTTTTACTGTTTCTTCCTGTTCCCAGCCCCTATGCTAAGCTAAGCTAAGCAGCTTCAGATTTACCGTACCTTGGTACACGAGAGTGGCATCGATCTTCTCGTCTAACTCTTTGGCAAGAAAGGAAGTCAGCGTATTTCCCAAAATGTCAAACTATTCCTATAATGTGTGTATGTGTGCGTTTGTGTGGATGTATTTACCAAAGTCGCTGGTACACACGGCCATCAGGACCTCGTCATCTGAACAGGGTTTACAGGTGACTACAATGGAAAACATGAAAGAAGAAGAAAACATGAAACATTTGATACTTCAACTTAAGAAACCACAGAAGTTCGTATTTTCGCGATCCATTTTCTTTCGTCATTAGCTTTTGTATCACCATGTTTCACCCTTTGTCTGTGTCCCTCTCTTTGTCTCTGTGATGGCGGGTGTTTACGAGACAAAAGAGACATCCAGAGAGTGAATGAGAACAGCAGGTGAGGGAAAAGACGTAATCACAGAATTACCCTTTGACCCTGTAAGCTATAAAAACAGCTATAAAACGCCCAGACACACAGACAGACGGGCTTGGACAGGCTTTCTTCTGTCTCATTAGGAAAGCAGTCCAGCCTTCTTCTCCACCCACCTTCCCTCCCCTCTACCAGAGCACTCTGCTCATACGGGTGGGCTACCCACAATTCCCTGCCTTGGGGGCGGAGGTCTGTTCCTGATTGACAGTTGAGAGACGATTTTCTGACCCTTTTGCTTGACCCTAACGTAACCTTTTGATTGGCCTGCTTGTTTTCATAAGTCTGACTGAGACAAGGGAGTGTGGGAGTAAGGAAGTGGGGGAGGAGAGGGTGTCTGCGAGGGGCAGCATGTAGGTGAGTGGAAGAAACGGGGGTGAAACCGTAACGTGGTCTTTTGTCACCTTCACTTTGTGTCAGTGAGAAGACGGCCTGTGTCAGACATGAGGAGTTTAACAGACCATTTCAACTGATTCAATTAGATTAAAATCAACTTCAAGAGAACATTAAAGCCTCGGTCAAACTTTCTGCACGGACATGAGCTGAGGTATTCCTCGCGGCATACAGACATTCTTAAAGCTCCTCAGAGTTTTCCATTTTCTCCGACCATCCGCGTCTCAGTCAGAACATTTTGGATGTGCACAGACCAGCAGTACACAGAACCCAGCGACGGGCCGCGTCTGTGACCCTCGCGGATGCAGCGAGCATAAATCAAGCTTTGATCTGTCACCCTTTTCTCCAGTGATTTTAGTTCTTCTGGTGATAAATAAATAGCATGAACAGTTTGGGAAACGTTCTTGTTGGTGTGTTTAAGTTCAAACATTCAACAAGTGGTGGATGAAGTATTAAATGTATTTGCTTCAGTAAAAGAAGCACAATATAGAAATACTCAATTACAAGTAAAAGCTCTGCATTCAAAATGTCACATATAGAAACAGTATATAAGTATTAACAAAATGTACTTACAGTAAAAGTACTCACGATGCAGAATGGTCACTATTAATGTTACATCAATATACCTTTGGATCATTATTATGAGTCTATTAATGTAAGCTGTACTTTCACGCTGTAGATGGTCAAAGTGGAATAACTTTTAACTAATTCATATAGTGTTGGTAGTTTAATCTAAAACCACAACAAATGTAATTAGCTGATCATAATTTTTCTATTAAACTTCTTTATCTGAACAGTATCGCTGTGAAGTAAAAACTACACACTTTCATTGAAGTGGTATAAAGTACTGTAAAATAGGAATACAAGTACCTTAAAGTTGCAAATAAGTACCAAACTTGAGTAAATGTACTTAAATCTTTTTATACATGTAAGAAAACATATATATTGAAGAATGGGTGAATCACATCTCTTACCTAAACCAGGGTGCAGGTATGGGTACAAGTGCGCTCCGGGCCCCTGGCTGGACACCAGCTCGTATTGGAAAGCTGTGATCCTCCGGCTGATGTCTGCCTGAGGGACGGCCTCCACAAAGAGAGCTCCCTCTGCCAGGCTGAAACAGCGCACTGTGCCCTGAGCCTGGTCCTTCTCTGCCAGCAGCATCCTCAGATCCCCGTTATGCTCCAGATACACATGAGCACCCTGAACATGGAGGGCCAGGAGGGACACATGTGAGCTCCATCCATCTGATACGACACGCTGCCGTGGTAACATTGTGCCTTCATACTCTACCTGGGAGTGAGCGTGGGGTTTGATGCACACATGAAGAGCTGCCACGTGTCCCGACGAGGGCTCTGTGTTCGGCCGCAGGTTGACAAAGATGGCCCCTGTGGGGTAGAGCCACTCCAGAGAGCCCTGAGAGCAGCGTAGGTAGACCTGCTCCACATCCCTGCGATGAGACTCGTGGCTCAAACCACTGCAGGTGAGAAGACAGACTTTCATTCAGAGTGAGGAACAAGATCAAATGTCTAAAACCATCAAAATGACCAACAAAAAGGAACCTTGGATTCAGGATTAGAGCCCCGAAAATGTTCAGGTGAAATGCTAGAAAGCCATGGTGAGAGAAACAGATGGAAGGGATTTAATGATATTGCAACAATCATTAAGAGCAACTCTGGTGCAGCTGTCTGCCAAAAACAAAACACCTCTCACTTTGGACGGATGTGGTCGCTTGTCTCTGATGTGCATAAACTATATCAACACCAGGAACTCAGCGGGCTATTAAGTCGTAAGAAGTTTGCAGCTGGTAAACTTTACAACACAGAGTGTGGAGCTCGGGCTTTCATATTTTATGACTTGGGGACTTGGAGGAGTGATCAAAGGGGCCATAGAGCTGTATTTACTTAAGATAGGAGCCGAAGCAGAGACATTCCTGTCATCATACTTTTACAAAAGCTTAAACAAAGCATATTTTAGATGTAGAAGCTCGTCAAGACAGTCTCACAAAGCGGAATGAAAGAGTCTCCAGTCCATAATTGATTTCTGTCGTCCTCGTGATTTTATTTTCCTCTTTGCGAAGAGTAATTGTGTGTAAAAGATTTGAATAAAGATGCTGTAAATGACTGGTTTCTTACGCCATAAAGTGTCTGAGCAGTAAGTAATGGCACGCAGCGGCCAAACACATCCTTAACTGTTTCCACTGCGGATCTGCACCAGAATATGAAAGTCACTTATTTGACTCTGACCTTCCAGTGCTCTTCCTGAAGATTACATTACATCTTAATCAAACATCCATGCGTCTAATTAGTCCTTTGAGCCCTCTGAAAACCCCAGTATGCACACAAGAGCCACTTCAAAGACACAACCTCCTCTCTCACATGCGACTGAAGCTCCTTTCATGACTCCCCTGCATTTGGAAAATTCAATATCCGCGGGTTAAAGTCAAAAGTGCATGAAAGTGGAAGATCAAAAGAGAAAGTATTAACATGCTGATCACACTCCTGAGCTGTGAGGTGTGTTCCTGTGATAACAGCATCGCTACAGTCGAGTCTGATCCTACACTGAGATGGATGCGTCCTTTGTCCGGCTTCATCCTCACCTTCCTCGCCAGCTGCACTGGTCGCTGGAGTACTGTGCCACCGCCCGACACAGGAGCACAGCTGTGAACCAGTGCGCAGCCCAGGGCCGGAGCATGGTGGCCCGTCCGCCCCTCGACGGTCACCAAATCCCGCACACCCGGACCCGTCGCTCCGCTGCTCCCGAACCGCAGGATCCCGTAAAAAAGAAAGAAAGAAGATCCAGCTCTGTGTAGCGCGCGCGCGCGCACGCTACATGGCGAGTTCAGTCGAGGCGAAGGTTGCGTTTGTGGTTAGAAACACATTTTGAGAAGTAAAAGAAGTAGAGAGCGCGCGCTGCAGGACAACAGGCTGTTTAAAAACCGTTTGCTCTGTGCGCTTCGCTTCACGTCACCGGGGGCGCGTGCCAGCTGCAGACTCCACTTGAGTGACACGCGAGCGCTCGCTCCAAACCACTCCCACACATCCCCCCTGGAAGATGTGTGTGTAGAGTGTGTGTGTAGAGGCAGCCCTCGAGCTGAGAAATACCGTCAAACCTTTACACAAATGAAAACTGGACCTATTGATTCAGAGCATCCAGTGTATCGCAACAGACAGCTGAGTGAAAAAAGTAAAGTTGGAAGCGTAAACAACAGCAAGATACATTAACTAATAAAGTAGACTTGGCCCGTGTGACCAAACGCACAAAGAAAAACGCATCCAAGTAAAAACAAACCTGTAAACGAAACGTGGAACCTTTTCTTTGTTATTATGACTAATGATCCGCTTTTATTTGAACCAAGTCGACATATTCGCAAAGCTTTTTTAGATCATTTCTATTCGATTCAGCACCCGGCCTGCGGGTTAGGATGCCGTGAGAGAAACAGTAATAAACATAAACAGATGGGTCACATTATCGCAGTGAAAATTAGAGCAGCATGCAGGTTTGGAACAGCAGCACGACTCCCACAAACACTGACCAAAACCCCTGCAGTCAGTGCCAGACTCCTAAACACTGTGAAGACATTTAATTGTAGGAATATGTTTCTTTCATTTGCCATGTTACCTGACATAATCCTCATGGGATTAACCGGGCTCTGTTCTAATCGTATAATACAGCCGTGTGTGACTCCTGTGTTATTTCACTAGTCGACCTCGTCGGAAAAAGAAAGGCTCTGACGTAAGAAGAAGTCACACGTGTGCTCTAAACGTCTGTTTGGTTCTCGGCCGGTTTTTCCCGTGAGAAAACAGTCGGAACAGCAAGCAAGTTACCGACTCGTCACATTCCCCCACACAGCCAGAGCTATGTAACGCATCCCGAGAAATGCCGAAACACTGACTCCCTTACACGCACACACACCCACACACACTCCTCCATTATGTCTCTGTGGAAATGGGAATTTCCAACGCTGCTGTAGTGCTGTTATGTGTGGGTATCAGGGCTCATTCAAGGAGCCATTCATTGGTATTTCATATCAATTACATTTTATAATACAAATCAAACTAAATCAATCCTCCACTTCCTTTCTGATTGTTTTTGATGATGCTGTGCTGAAAGCAACTGAAAAACACTCAAACTGAACCGACTAAATGCAAACTGAATTAAAATAAGCCTTCTTTCTAATAAGTGCATCTTCAATAAAGGCCGTATCAGTTGTAGAGTGGCTTTATTCATGACAATAAATTATTTGCTGATGTTTTTTAGATCAGGTTTAAGCCATTAAGGACGACATTTGGGTCAACAGGTTGGGAAAACTCCCTTTGATCTTTTGCAACTGCATCGTACGATCCTGTATTAATGACAATAAAGCTGAACCTCAAAGCTGACCGCTTACCACTTCAGGGCTGCAGATCAAAAATAAAAAACATCTATTCAGCATTTATGAATGAACTAACATTTATAACTGCTTCACCGCCAAATAAAGGACGGACACCTGCGATTTGTCACAATCCAGCAACCCCAAATGATGGCTTAACTGATCTAAAAAGCACTATATGTTAATTACCCATAATTCAAGTGATTAGTAACTTATAAACCCTTCATAGAAGGTGACTTAAAATGGTTCCTAAAATGATATAACTTACTCAAATGTACCCAGGGATGCTAGGAAACAATGACATTGAGTCCTTGAGGGCCGCTCAAATAAAAATAAAAGATTAGACTGAAGGACGACTCCAACTCAGGTGTGCTGACAATCCCCCAACAGGAAGGGTCATTTTCTACACCCCCCCCAGAATGACCCGACAGGAAGGGTC
>NW_022280061.1:2295928-2345731 GCF_004355925.1 Anarrhichthys ocellatus | reverse complement strand
CCCCCCCCCCCCTCAACTCATCTGTATCACTCTACCATCAACACACATCCATCCAGTCACTGGAATTGAAAAACATAGACCTGGAGTCTGACCTGAGTCTAATCCCGTCACCTCAACAGAGGAAGTCTGAGCTGCTGAGGTGCTGTTTGACCTCATGTGCTCCTTCACCATGTGAGGTATTTACAGAGCAGCAGAGCCTCTGACCTGCTCTTCTTACCCCCCCCCCCCACTGCCGTCACCTGGATCCTCTCAAGCGGCCTGACAGGAGGAACGCTCCGGCTGTCCACACACTGCTTCCTCACGGACACGCACACACACACATTCTTCTATCTCTGATTACAATCTTCATGACCTTTATTAAGTCATTACTCACGCACAGCACACTTCTCTCTTTTTTTAAAAATCTTTACTGAGCAGCTGCACTGGATCTTTAAAGAGGTTGGGTGCCTTGCTCAAAGGCAGCAGTTGTTGTAAAAGCGGAAGGAACATCACTCATTCAGCTCACAGCACCGACAACTTCCCACTGTCTTACAAAGTAAAGAGAAGAAGCAGAAGATACAGAAGCAGAGCAAAGGAGAACAAAAACAGTTTTCAGGCTGACTGCGTAAAGCAGAGAGATGCTTTCATTCAAACCAGGCTGAATAAGAACTTTCATAACTCCAGACAGAACCTCCAGTACATTAGACCTAAAATATACAGATAACACAGACTGTTTTTCAACGGTCTTCAGGGGGAAACATCCATCCACTAACAAAATGTGTTCTGTGAGCTTCCGTGTCCATTTGAACAACGGTTTGACTGGTTGCTAGTGCCCGTCTACTTAAAGGTTGGCAGGTAGCGGTGAGGTTGCAGATGGCAACCGACTGAATACGCCTCCGCTCACTCCTCTCATTTCAAGAGTGCGGCATCGTGAGCCGACGTGTGCAAAACTGTGGTAACGCCACGGTATCTCCCAAGACGTTCGCCGTGCTTTCTTTAAGAGCAGCAAACTTCAGACAGCGGCTGACGTTACCAAGGTTTTGCACTCGGCAGTTCACGTTACCCCAGTTTCACAAGCGTGTCGGAGAGCTACGGTGGCCTTCAGGTAAGCTAAAAAAGATGAAAGGCCCCATCTAGAGCCAGTGATTGGTTTGTCCGTTCTGGGCTACTGCAGAAACACGACGGTGCAACATGGACTCCGTGAGGAGGATCTACTTCCTATGTAGAAATAAACGTCTCATTCTAAGGCAACGGAAACTCTTTCAGGTCATTATACACTAATGAAAACATAGTTATGAATATTGTACTCCATTCCGTTGACAGACAATCTCTCTTTTCAGTCACACTGTGACAGACGTACACACACACACACACACACACACACACACAGTACTTCTATAAAGAGAGAGATGTTGAAACAGAGGAATGTGGTAAAGTTCCAGGTGAATAAAAAGCCTTCAGTGTCTGACCTCTGTCAGCTCTCTTCCCCCAAACACACCCGACTCTTATCTCTTTCTCTTATCAGCTGCACGTGTGTGTGTGTGTGTGTATTTCTGTCTACACACATGCAGGTTTATTTGACCAGTGAGGGCAAGCAGGCTCCAGGGTCAGGGTCAGTCATTGTGTCTGTGTTATCAGGTCTGATGTCTGCAGAGAGACGGAGAGTAAACACGGAGTAAAGCTCTGTTTACTCTCTTTCAGAATCTCTCTCATAGATTCTCCATTAGAGCTCGCTCTGGTCATCTACCAAGTGCTAAATACAGGATGTATTTAGACAGAGCGCGGCCTCACTTAAACAAATCACCTCGGTTTGTTACAATATAAAATATATGGCGTCCATTTAGTGGCTCATTTCTCCAAAAGCACCTTATAGCTCCATAACTGTGTGTACTTTCAATGTAAATGGCAACGGAGAACCGTTTCACTCAAATATTTAGTAACCAGCATGCTGAGCAGAGCTTATAAATGCGTTAAGTGTGTTCAAAGAAAGCAGTGCTTTGAGCTAAATGCTGACATCAGCATGCTAACATCAGCATGCTAACGCGCTCACAATGCGTTAACACGTATATGTTTGGGAGGTATGCTTCTCATGTTCACCATCTTGTTTTAGTGTGTAGCATGCTAACATTTGTTAAATAGCACTAAGCACATATAGAGGCGAGGCTCTTGGGAATGCCAGTCGTTTAGCAGGTATTGGGGTTATAAACGAAAAAGTAGAACGTGATTTTTATCGTTTATGTAATTTTCAAGATTTACAGATTATTCCCTCGTTTCAAGCTAAAGATGTCCTTTGTCCTGAGACCGTAAACTAAATATCTTTGGGTTTTAGACTGTTGGTGAGACAAAACAAGCGTTTTTAGAATGTGTCACTTTGGGTTTAAGGTAAATGTAACAAACATTTTGTACTTTTGCCTGTTTTTATAATCGACAAACCAATCAAGAAACGAATCATAAGAATAATCAAATATAGTCGGTTGCAGCCCTGCTCTAAAGAATCTCCCTTCTTGTTTAAGTGTTTGAAACACAGAGAGGGAAGAGGGGTCTGGGTGGAGACTGAGTGCTAAGTGGATGTGATATTTTTCTCAGGCCCTACACAGCACTGTGCTGTGGGTGGCAGAGGCCGGGGGATTTCCACCTCAACCCCCCCCCCCCCCCCCCGGCTGAATCAGACCCAAACAGTCCTGCAATTTATCAAACTCAATGAATTCAAGCCCGACTACATGGCACAGTGATTCTATGCATTCACACCATCGTGCAACTGTATGTTCAGTTCATGATAACAAACAAAGGTAGTGAAAACAAAACTTTGGCAGAGTTGAAGACCCCCTCCAGTTGTTTTCACTGACACTGCTGCAGACGGATTTACAGTAAGGCCGACCACGTCGGGAGGTTTTGTGGGGAAAGGTCTGTTTATTTTTGGGCAGAAGAAACTCTACACTCTGTGAGGTAAAATAAACTTTTAGTGCGTGTTTATATATCAGAACTGTGCTCTCTTAAAGAGGTTATTGTTCTTTAAATTTCATAAGAGACCCAGGGAAACACAAACAAATACGTGCCGTACCCATGTTTGCACATTTGTAGCAGCTGTGTGCGTGTATCTGATTTTCCATGGTTGCATCAGAGAAGGCTGCTGAGAAACCGGTGTGATTCTGGTCATAAAGCATCCCACCCTTTTATAAGTTGAACCTTCTGTGATGACGCGCCGGCTCACACAACTTCCATTTATTTCAACACAAGTTGCGGTGTACAGGTTACCAATCTGAGTCCACACAGGATTAGAAAACACAATTATATGTTATTCCTCCAATGGTCAACAATGGCAATCGTCATGTAAATATCTGTAATATCTGTTCTTTGTAATTCAATTACAAAATCATCCTTAAACTTCTTCTTTCTTTCAACTCCAGGTCAGGTTCAAACTTTTCTCAGGAATAGTTTGATATTCTGGGAGATACGGATATTCTCTTTCCAGCCTCTAATTAGAGGAGAAGATCAAGAGCTACGGCCGGAGATGTTCAGCTTATATTAGTACAAAGACTGGACACGACCAGCCTCTAACAACCTGTAAAGCTCATTAATTAACATTTGATATCTAGTTTGTTTGATTCATACAAAAATCAGATTGTAAAAATGAACAAAAAGACCTGGAGTAAGAAATACGTTGGAATATAACCCAAATATTGACGTTTTAATAATTTATTTTTTTTGTGAGTTTTAGAGGTAAAGGTTGGCCGGTTTTGTTACCTTTGGACGGAGCCAGCATCTCTGTTTCTAGTCTCATCTCACAACAATAACTAACAGAGATGTGTGGATTGGCCCAGGCGTCATCTGAATCACGAATCACCGTGTAAGCATTAATTATCCGCCCGCCATCCCAATGAATTATTTTCTCAGATTTAGAGACCGGCACACACATGGACATTTCATTTCATTTGATTGACGATTGTTTACTTTAACGATTTACTGATAAGATTAGAGAGGCTGCTCTCAGTAATTGTAAACGCTTGCATGCATGTAATAATATCATGAAACACAGGAACATAGAAGCCAAACATTCAGCTTCTGAAATAATCAATGCTGTTCCTCATACTTATATATACTTGTATATTTTCCTCATTAATGATGTATTATTTCACATCCCCCATTAATAATAATGTTAATGTTTATGACCTGACCCGCCCAATCCACAGATTACCAAGGGTGCCCATGGATATAACTGCGATCCGCGCATCACTAACAACTAATAACTATCCCAGTGTTGTGGTTCAGAAGTGAGGCAGAGGAGACAGAGCGGGGGATGTACAGTTGTGCCTCATCAGCAGATCTGTCAACTTTGAGAACTTTCAATTTTCACACTGTTTCCCATACAAAACGCATCTTTTGACACTTAAAATACATTATAACTTTCTCTTTCCCTGGTCTTGGTAATGCCATTGACCCTGTCCCAGTCTTTATTATCACCTGCCTCTCCCTCAGTTCCTGTGCATTCCTCTGAGCCTGTTAAAGCCGGAGAGCTCCTCTTGTTGCCTCCGTCACTCTGAGCAGTCAGTTGAAGTGGTAGAAATCTGTTCCTTCCTTTAGCAGCAAAGAGTTGAGGTTTTCCTCCAGAACGCCTGCTGTCATGTCCTACGGATGAAACAACAACAACATGAGAGAAACAACAGGAAGAGAAAAAACACACACACACACACAAAAGCATATTAGGAGGAATGATTACACACTTCCGTTGTTATTCTCTTTTTAATGAAGGTCCTTTTGTCTTCAGAGATTCAGACTCACCAACAAAAGACGAGGTTTAACAATGGAAAATGTACAAAGTTCAAATGATGAAGAATTGTTGATTAAAGCTATTTGACAACTTGGTATAAAAAAAAAACTTGTGTGATTCAGTCCAGGTGTTAATATGTGTGTGTGTGTGTGTGTGTGTGTGCGTGTCATAGAGAACGGGAGAATGATTGAGTCCAGGTCTCCTTGTCCTCCGACAATAATTACTTCTCCCAATTCCCATAATTGAGCAATTAGTAGCCCCCGTAGGTGGGGTCAGTCTAGATTTGACGTCTGAGTCTGGCTAGGTGACAAATACGCAGTTAGTGATTTGGCTGCCAGAACAGCAGGATGTGTGTGTGTTATTGTATATTCATTTATATATTCATCAAATGAATAAAAAGAGATTATCTTAAAGATTATAAAAAGAGTCATTGTCTTAAGAAAAGGCGAAGCAATAGCAATGAACATGATGTACAAAACTGAAGAGTGGCAAAAACATCAGATGTTTGTATGAACATCATGTGATCAAAGATCAGGCTGCTGTCTCTACCCATTTCCCCTCTCTGTGTGCGTGTGTGTGTGTGTGTGTGTGTGTGTGTGTGTGTGTGTGTGTGTGTGTGTGTAATGTCCTGCGCAGGGCACACGCCCTTGATCATTATGTTGTTAAGTTAGATTACAAGACCTGTGGGACAGGCGGTCAGAAACACCAAACACGTTTTCTGCTCACCAGTTTAACACAGATGATGAAGGGAGAGGAGGCGTCTCTGTAGTGCAGAACTGGGATTTTTGGCTTCGGTCTTTGCTGGAGAATATCAAGAGAAAGAGTCGTTTGAATCATAGCTTATATCTTGTAAACAATAACCCTGTTGTATTTAGTGAGCCAGTGGCTGATCTCACCTTGGATTCCTCGTATGTGTAAAAGCCTTTCTGGATCTTGTTCTCATCGACGTCACAGAACGCTTTCACCTGATAAATGAACCAGAAAAGCGGTGAAAGCTGGCGCACACTCACGTCCAACACCAAGACTTCTTCCACCAATTCTATGTGTTTCACATCTGACTGCATAGCTGGAGGTAGCATACCTTCTCCCGATTGGTCGGGCTCAGGCTTCGATACAGCTTCCGGCCCTGTTTCCCGGCGTTCCATATGGTGAAGCTCTCCCATTGGCTGAGAACTCGCTCCTGCAGGAAGTCCACCCGCAGCTTCCAAATGGTTTCCCTGCAAACAGAGGACATGAGTGGAGGATGGACACAGAAGAAGGCAGCTTCAAAATGAGGAAAACTGTCAAGATTGTTTGTTTCTTTTAAAATGAAAACAATGTTTCATACTTTGCTCTTTGAATTCATTTTCCAAAAGCATTCGCTGCATTAAATAAAAATGCATATTGAAAACTGCATTTTGATATACAGTCTGATTTTGCAAGTGGATGGTAAAATGAGCTTGTCGTCCTGTTGCCTGCACTTTGACTGATATCCACAGCTGTGCACAGGCCACGCGCACACACACTTACAGTCAGATATGCATCTTCACACTCTATTCATGCTCTTAACCTCTTCCTCTTCCCCCCCCCCACATGCATGTTGAGTGATTGCATGGACACATTCACAGGAGGTTCTCCGCACTCGTCTGCTGATGTGAGCGCCTCACTGGGTCTAACAGTGGGCCTCATATGCCAAACAAACCCACCACCGTGGCTGAGCGCGGGTGGTCTCCAGATTGCTTTTCTAGACATTCTCTGTGGGCTTTGATTCTGAGACCTGGCAGTAATGTGGCAGAGATTTACTATGAACTGTATCTGTATACACATACTGAAGCCTTCATCCTCCTAACACCCTGCAGATCAAAAGGCTAACACACTTTCATGCACTCTGGTACACGCGCTCACAGTTATAAACACAGCTTTTCTGTGTTGAGAAGCCTCGCTGCTCAGTTACTATTTGGCACCATCTAGACTTTTAAAACACACACTTCTCACCTCACCGACAGAGCGTCTACAATTAGACAATGTGTGTGTGTGTGTGTGAGAGAGAGAGACAGAAGGAAGATGATGGTTTTATTTGGCTAAAGAGAGGAAGTAGGTATAGGCTGTGGATGGGAAGGGTAACAAGAAGTGGGGGAGAGTGGAAAGTAGCCAAGACGAGCTTGAAATAGGCATCCAAAAATAGACAGATGATAGATGAAGACAGAGAGGAGGATGATCGGTGAAGGAGTGCGTCAACACGGGCAGATATACGAGCAGCGGACAGAAGAAAGGAAGGAAGGACGGACGGAAGGAAAGATGGGATGAAAGGAAGGGAGGTGTTGTGGTAGAGAAGGCAGGAAGGACCTTCTCCTTTGGTGTGTTTTAACATTTGAGGAACTCACACGCACCTGCAGACACTACATGACCTTGCTGAAGCACAGGCAGCAGCAGGAGTGTCAGATCCTTCAGACACACACACACACACACACACACACACACACACACACCCCTACCCCAACACATACACATGAACATGGTTCACAACAAGATCCGATTCCCACAGCGTCTCAGAGATACTGAACATTCCACAGAGGGAAGTAAAGAGGTTGAAATCCCTGATTCATATGCTGGGAAAGTGTCTGGAATTCCACATCCAACATATTCTGAGAATCTTAACGGTATAAAAAACATGCGTCTGTGTGCAGGCGTGTGCATATTTGTGTGTTAGAGTATCGAGCCTTGAGAAAATCTGGGATGCCAGCAGACTGCTGTGAGTATGTAGAGGATCAACACTGTGTGTGTGTGTGTGTGTGCAGCAGGGGAAGGGGTGTGTAGCGAGACTGACTCTGTCACAGAGTGCGTGGTGGCCTTCTCATGGTAGCGGTACACCAGCAGGCACTGATCCACCCTGGCCACGCCCCCTCCATGACGAAGACTCTGGTAGAAGAAGAGCAAGTCCTCTGGGACTCCCTGGAGAGAGTGTGAGATAAAGGGTGGCGATGAATATGTGCAACTGAAGCTCAGGTAAGTTCGGGTGGAACGTTCTTTGGTTGAATATGTTGTGAAAGTGTCCGGGTCCATTGAGGTGAGGACATAATACAAAAGAGAAGTGAGAGCGGGTCCAAACACTGTTTGTCTCGGGGAGTACTGCTGCGTACGTGGCAGAAGGAGCTGCGTGAAACTGAACAATCGGGTTTGAAGACAACAAGTTTGAAAATGCAATAACTGCTAGCCCTCTGCAGCCCGCCTCACATCTCTGCTTGAGGCTAGCAGCTCAATGCTACATCCGCCACTACTAGCATAGCACACCTGAATCCCCCACAGTGCTGTCGTCAGTCAAATTGCATTGTGGGTAATATGGGTAATAATGGAGGCTTACTAAGGATGGGTGGATGGGTGGACTGTCATTTGGAGAGGCACAAGAAACAGGCTGAAAGGGCGTTTGGAGTAGTTTGGGCGAATACGCTCACCTTGCCTCCCTCGTCGAACGGTCCGACCTTCAGGTACCAGCTCCTCGAGCCGAACCATGTCGGCATGACGACTGTGGGCCCATGGGACGTGTACACCTGAGACGAGAGGACAGTTCAGATTATAACACGGAACATTTGGACAAACACAATATAGGAATTACAATTTATCAGTCATACTGGGTCACAGTGAACGGACAATAAAAACAAATACATCTTGCTCTATTATATACAAAGTGTGTGTGTTTGGTCGGGGAAGAACCAGAGAGACGAGAGATCACACCTGAGCCTGTGTTTGGGAGGTTTGTGGGTGTCAGCAAAGCGCCTCTGGGACCCGTGTGGGGGTGTAACCCTCAGGAAATAACAGTGCGCAGGGTGTGCACCCATAGCGGAGGTATGTGACGACCAACAGGTTGTTTTCATGTAGTGTTTCCTCTGCTCCTCGACTCTCTCCTCTGCTGTGTGCATAAGTGGGTCAGTTTGACCGAGCCCCACACACACACACACACACACACACACACACACACACACGCACGCACACGCACACGCACACGCACGCAGCCTGCCCTTCAGATGCATTCATTCCAAAAAAAAAGAATCAGCCAATGCGGCAGCTTACTGGAGGGTTGTGTGGCGGTGTTCATTTGTGCTTTGAAACCTAACCGCTGGGAAACAATCAGCAAATAATGTTTTATTTCTCTAATTCACAGTTTTGTTTTTGAATAAATCTGCTTCCTCTTTTCATTCACTCTCTAGCTCGCTCGACCGCTGCTGCTGCTCTCTCTCTTTAGCGAGAGGCGTGGCCAACTTTGAATGTGGTGCATTTACAATCATCAACCGACGATGCTACATAGTGTACCGTTAACATGTGATGATCTGAACTCTACTCTGGAGGGATGGACATCATTCCTCCACAAGACATTCATGCATTTAGGTCTTTTAATGACGGTGGCGGTGGAAAACAAATGTCTACATGTCGGTCCAATATCTCCAATAGGCGTTCAACGGAGTGGAGATCTGGTGACGGCAATAGAAAGGTCAAGGTTTGTATTACAGTCAGGAAATGGGAAAGATATTCTGAACAAATATCCACTAGTGGGCAGATGAGTTTAGAATCTTTGATTAAATTAAAGTGGAGTAGTGGGAGTAATAGAACAGAAACATATGCAACTGATCTGATGTTGAATAAAAGTCAATGTGTGATTCTTCAGGAAATGTTGAAGAGAGGAACAGAAAATATGAATAAAAAGAAACTACAGAAGGACCAGTGCATCTAAGTACATAGTATTAGTTGGGAGTATAAATATAGTTTTATCATATTCATATCTCTTCATATTCAATGCAAACATACATCCAGGATTTGGCAGACGGCTCATGGGAATTTTCTATTTGTCTTTTCAGTCAAATGGAGAAGAATTCATCAAAACGTCTAATCATGCAAACAAAATAGGTCAGAGTGCAGCGCCGCATGTGGTCTCTTACAGGAGTGTGTGCTTCCTGAAGTGTGCAGGGGAAGGACACACACTTCCATCCTTTTCACACATGATCTTTGACTAATGACTTTGTTTTGGCCTCTCCCTCTCTTTGATACTCCAGGACCACATTACGGCACCTACATGTCTTACTCTTTCTACCCCCAACTCATTCGCTCCACTGCAGCCCCCCCCCCCCCGCCTCTTTTTGTTCTTCCCTTCTTGTGGTTTCTTCAGTGGTGTTGTTGCGTTTTGAATCTGAGGGTCATTTGAGGTTGAGCAGTTTCCTCCTTCAACTATGTCACTGTGCTTCACTCTGTTTGTGTACACGTGCATGTGTGTGTGTGTGTGTGACTGTTCTTGGATGAAGTTAAATGCTGCATAACTGAAATGCATTGCAGATGAAGAAAATTGTGAAAAACATCTGGATTCAGCCAGTTCAACAGCTGGACAGAATCTAGTGTGTATGTGTGTGTGTGTGTGTGTGTATATGTCCACCTACATCTTCTCTCCCTTCTGTTGTAATATTGCAACATTTTGCAGATGTAAGCTGTGGCCAAAAGCATGAATAAGAATGAGTTCTGGGAAACCAGGGGACAGAGAGAGAGAGAGAGAGAGAGAGAGAGAGAGAGGGAGAGAGAGAGAAAGTTGGTGTAGATGTGAGAAGTCAGAGTGGTAGGGAAGGTTTGCGATAACCATATCTAATGTCCTACAGATGAACACTCAGGGTCCACCTCTGGATCAAGTTAAAAGAGCCCCACCCCGAGTAAATCTCTGGTTTAACTCATTTAGATTCTGTTTCTTTACCCAGAAACTGCAAGTGAAGGCAGATAAAGCAAAGAAAGAATATGGGAAGGGAACCGAGCTGCCTTTAAGCCTGCAGAATCAATGTATGACCTCATTCTCATGCTCCATGAAACTTAATATCACATAAATATCCAGGAATGCCTGCTAAGGAGTTATGCAGACGGTGTGTGTGTCCGTGTTTCACCCGTCTTGTGGGGACACACATCTGATCACACGGTCACGTTGTGGCGATTTTCCTTCTTCTTGGGGACAAAATGCACGTCCCCCTATTAAATCATTAATAGGGTGAAGACTTGGTTTAAGGATAAAATGAGGGTTAGGATCAGGCTGGCAGCGGTTATGGTGAGGGTAATGAGTCAATGTAATGTCCCCATGAAAACACAACTGTGTGTGTGTGTTTGTGTTAGAGAGAAAGTGGGTCCAGGTTGTCTTGTATCCTTGGTTACAGTGTGTTTTGTTCAGACAGCAACAGTCGACTTCCATCTGTACATAGAAGTACTGCCAGTTGTGTCACACAAAAATATCACCTATCATTTAGTGATTAAGTAGACTATTTAATATGGAGAAAGTAAGATAATTAGCCGTTGAAGTATGTAAAAATAAACTAAATAACACCTTGGTAGTAAGTAGCCACTGCAATTTAGATTTTTTCTGGTGTGTAAAATCTGATTAGGCGATAAAATGTTTCCTGCAAATTGGCAGATGTTATCTGCCAATTCGCAGGAAACTCCAGCTCATTCTTTCTGTTTTGAGTCATTAAATGATTTCTTATGAAATCCAATGTGGAAAGTGACGGTGAGCGTTTACATCTTAGAGATGGATTTGTTTACAGGACCTTTCACACACTGATGCAACACAATATGCGTCACATATCAAAACGTCTATTGCGGGAGCAGTTGAAACTGAAAAAAAAGAAGCTTTCTTTTGTTTCCCCCGCCAACAGTTTCCACTATGGACGTCTCCCAGCACACAGCTGGCAGCGGGACCCGTTTCCTCTGGTGGGACGGGGATGGACAGAGAGGTCAGGAGCGACGCTGCGTCCTCCGTCCGTGCCACCGCCACATTTCCGTGGAAAGTGCGGGACGGCAGGTACGTATCCTGTTTCTGTCTGACCTGGTTGCTGCCTGGCACGTGACCTCTCGCATACGCACAAACACACACGGCATCAACACACACACACACACACACACATGCTGCTTCGAGCTGCGGGTGTCTACCTGTGTGGCGAGCTGACCCTGAGTGAGAGCGTTGATCCAGCGAGTGTAACGCTCAGTCGATCCCTCTGGAACCCTCTGAACTTTACAGCCAATCAGCTATCATGAAAACACACAAACACCGTGTGAGCATGAACAAATATTTTACTCTGAGGCAACTGTTAGTTGTATCCTTTTTGATACTTACAGGCGAAATGTGAGAGAAAAGAGAGACAGGAGAAGTAAAGAGGAGCGTAAATAAAGAAGGAGGAGGTTGTACAGAACTGAATAACATAACAGAGGACCATATTTTTATTCATAAAATATTCCAGCCATAACAGAAAGAGGCAGGCTGTTTGTGCAGGGCGGCAAGACCGCTGTCTCCATGCTGTCTCCCTCACTTCCCTCTCACACTCAACCTCTGACCTCTGACCTGGCAGGCCACAGAAAGCGTCAACACCGGATACTCACACTGTTCTGCATGCCAACTGCATGGAAGCAGGCGCACAAACACGCTCACCCCACACTACCATGAATGTTTTTTTTCGGGAGGGATCGGTCAGATGGTCAGAGTGAGAGTGAGAAAGGGAAGGGGTGTGAGAGAAGTGAAGGAGAAAAGCAGGGGAGGAGGGGAGGAGAGGAGGAAAGGAAGTTAGTAAGCAAATACTTGAGGGGGAACTTGCAGAGTTTGGGTGGAGGAAAGACGCCTCATACTGCAGACGAACTCTTTGGGGCAACATGACGTCATCCTGGAGCACAGAAAATGACAATCAAACACATATCACATGTTTATTACAGTGAGCATTCAGCATCACGTGACAACAAGTACACACTAGGGTAACTTAATATGCTGTGCGCCGTCTCTCTGAATACGTTTTTGGTGGTTTTGTATAAGATTGTGTTCTACAAACACACTACAAACGTAAATCCTGTATGACTCCGGTTATTTTTGGTCTCACAGAAATAGAAATACCGCTAAGGACAGATATGAACATTTAGCTCTTATGTACACAAATGCAAGAGAACAAATAAAAGAAGTTGGCTGTCTGCTGAGAAAGCAATCTTGTTGTTATTGAGTCTTTTATTCTTCATTTATCAGAAAAGAGTCTTTGATAAACTCTATATAACTCAAGCGGTTCTGAACAGGGATCATAAATGTAGATGTTGTGGCTGACAAAGCACTTTCAAAGACAGAGCTGCCAGTCAAGTGGTCATAAACACATAAAACCCACATATATCAAACGCTGCGCTCAGCTCATTAGTCACGCGTTGTGACAGGTCTGTCAAACAGTCACTGAGCTGCTGAGCTCTGTGTGAATGTCTCCATGTACAGCGTGTATATTTGGACAAACCAATATGATCTAATTAGTGTTGACTCACTACTGTGTGCGTGTTATGAAAAACATCTGGACGGTGAAATGAAACATGCTCTGGCTGACACACACACACACACACACACACACACTTACCGCATCCTGAAAGCACAAGTATTGTCCACAGCTCTGAGTTATTGCCTTATTCTTTGCATATCCCACTGAAAAAGAAAAATATGTTTATGTGTGATTTGTATATGCCTCTGTGTGCGAACTTCTTTCATGTTGCCATAAACTACTAAAATTAAAAACCTTCTTTGGTCGACAGCTGATCACATATCTTACTTTGATGGAGCGCAAACGTACATTACACATCTTTCTCAGCCACTTCCTGAATTATGAGCATTTTTGACAATATATTCTTAACTCGAGGTGCAAACGCTTGAGCTCTTGACCTCCTTTAACTGCCTTCACAGCATGATACTTAGAACTCTAGAAACAGACAAAGTCAGCTGTCTGTAAACACCCGACAGAAAACTGTAAAGGATCTAGTGGGAAGATGTCAGAGTGTGGGGAGTTATGAGCTCTCTCCATGAAGGAGAACAACATGAGATACGTTTGAAAGCTCGAGAAAAAGCTAGTGAGCGGACTTTTGTGCAGAATGAATTATAAAAAATGGGCACGTTTCAAAGTTTTGTTACATATTATGGACATTTGTTTCCCTAAAGAACTGTCTGATCAATTCCTGTCGTTTGTCTTCGATAGAAAATCAAATTTCTGAGGTCAAAGTTCGACAAGATAATCAACCTAAACGTCTACCAACCTCCTCTGGGTTGGGCGGAGTTGTGGCCGGAGATCACAACTGAGATGCCCCTCGCCTCCAGCCTCTCCCTCCAACCCTCCACCACTCTCCTGGAGTCATCCTAAAGAACACACACACACACACACGCACACACACACACACACACACACGAACACAGGTTGGACTTCAACTGAGGTCTCATTATTTTGAGACAAATTACAGATCTGCAAACAAACAAACTTACAGTGCTTGCGTCGTCGAAGACGGAGAGCTCCGTGGTTCCAGTGAAGTCTTGGTGTAATATGGCCTGCAGACACTCATCCAGCCAACAGGATGCGTTGTACATTGGCACGATAATACTCTGAGCACAGAAAACACAGAGACATTCGACAGTCAGTGCAACTAATGAATGCACGAGCAAGCAGCCGTGAACACACAAAGGACAATACAATCAGTCCGTTCACAGGGTTCATTAAACTGTTGCAGCAACACAGATGATTTGGGATACATTGTGAGAAAAGTGTGTTTACATTATGGTGCAAATGATCAAGTGAATTCAATAGATACAATATGCAGTGTTTACACCTAAGATGTCTCATTCAGGCTGGCCACATCCAAAAACATGCCGCTGTGCTGCTGCTCCTCCTTTAGATCAGTAACGTTATATCAATGTCAGTCCATCACCCACCACATCCACTGCTCCCCTCTCCTCCTCCTCCTCCTCCTCCCGCCCTCCTGCCTCATCTTCTGTGGTGCGGAGCCGCTTCGATGGCTTCATGTCGACCTCCAGTTCGTACCTCAGCAAGGCAACGACCCGGCCGTCAGCTGACACCCGACCTCCGTTTATCCGATTCAGTATGTGATGTGAGAAATATGTTCAATCAATTGAAGTAAACCGAATGGACGTTGAGAAAGACAGCTGGAGACGAGCAGTGACCCACGCGGGCAACACGTTAACAACAATGTCAGAAAAATACAAATGTTTTAACTGTTCTCGATGTAAAATGTATCGATGTCCACACGTGTCATCTCTCGAAAGGTGTTCTGTTCGTTTTAGTGACGCGCAAAGTAACAATTGTAGCTAGTGTGTAGTGCAAACTCGCAGCGCGCGGGCAACAGCTTCACCACTTCCGCAAACATTGAGTTCCGGACGCTCATTGGCTCGTGCAAAACACGGACAGACGCCGGATTCGCTGTAACTCACTGTCAATCATCAGGAACAGTGACGTCACGGACAGTGCGTAAAACAGCTTTCTGTCTTAGTTTATTTCTATGTGTAAAGTTAAAAAAACAACTATTTTGAACGTTTCTCTACAAAGAAAAAGTTTAATCTAAAAAAACCACATCTTAAAAAAAGTAAATTTAAGTATTCCCATTTCAAATATTGTATATTTTAACAGACATTTCGTAAAAGCGTCCCTGGCACCGTATGTGGCCATTATGTGGCATATCATTTGTGTCTTATAGTCAATATTCAGTTATGAGTAATTCTTAGCAGAAGGTCCACAGCTTTCGTCCACCTCTCATGGCCTTCATTAGCGGGTGGAGTTTGTTCAGTTCTCATGGTGATTGTTCAGTCGTTGTGAGATTTATTTCACCTGAACAGGTGGTCATATTGATGACGATTGTTATTTTAAAGATCAGTAATGAACCTTCAGGCTTAAGTATACATTTCTATTTGTTGAATGAATTTAATTGAAAACGTAAATCTGCCTTTTTACAGCATAAGAAAGTAACAAAATGAAATGTATTAAAAATAAAGAAACAAATGGATTTCATTAAACATTTAAAAACATGGTAAAAGCAACTACAAGTTATAAAAAAACAGAAGGGCAACTGTCAGTGGATATTATTGATGGAATGTTTGGAGTATTTTTAAAATTGAGTTTTCTGTTTTGCATATTTTGTTTGGTCAGACTCATTTTTGGTGACATGTGACAGAGCAGCTCTCTCTAGCTTTCCTGTAGAGTTTTGAATGGAGAACCAGATCAGTGTGTTTTTAATGTTGGCAGCTGCAGCATTGGAAGGTTTGTCTTTGTGAGCAGACAGAAAAACAGGATGGGCTGAAATATTGTTTTTGACCACATTGTTTTCCTTTTCTCTCAGAAAGGTAAGTAAATGAATACAGAGGGATAGAGAGAGATACTTAGTGTGTGTGTGTGTGTGTGTGTGTGTGTGTGTGTGTGTGTGTGTGTGTGTGTGTGTGTCTGTCTGTTCCCAACCAATAGCAGGTAGCGGGTTCAGTGCAGTGTGTATGTTTTGTACTGTTGCACCAGCTCCAGGTACTTTATTAGTATGTGTGAGTCATTCTGAGTGACTAAGATACGTTTGAATGAACAATAGCTGTAGTTACTGTAACAACAAAATGAACAAACATCACAGCACTTAGCTGAAGCAGAGATGATCGAACAATTCATGATTCGAGTCAGGAATGAAACAACACCAGTCCTGGATTATGAAACATCCAAACTCTGTTAGATCTACTACTTCCAGACAGAGAACAGACGGCCCCCTATTATTGTCATATTAATCCTCGTTTTTTATTTGTGTCCTGATAAAACAATTCATGTACAATAAAAAGCCTGGAGGAACGTAAGCTGCTTAACGTCAATGTTATCTTTAATGAAGTCCTGAATTGTATTACACACAGACACACAATCCTCCTTAATCGGGGCACCATTCAGACAGGATGTAGTTAACAGATCTCGCTGGAGAATAATTGTTCCCACATTGCAGCAGCATCTTAGTCGGACAAAGCTTAATTTATCACTCTGAATGCTTCTTTAAACTGGACGAACGCCTCACGACAGGCCAGGAACAACAGCTCCAGGGGGGCAACAGACCAGGGCCGAGATCAGGAATTACTTTCTCATGCTTGAGTGCTTGATAAATGGGATCAAGAGAAAATCTGGCCTGACTGTACAGATGCAACAGTGCAAAGTTCTTACGGAAGTAGCTAACAAAAGGTATTATGGGATTTTTTTTGTTACTTTCTTTCAAAGCACTGGCTGATCGAGATTGATTGTTGAAGAGAGCTATGCACGATTAACCAAAAGCTAATTATATTACCCAGATGTTTCACCCTCAGAGGTTCAGGTTGAGGTTATGACTCCCTCGTCTGACTGTGGATGTTAAGTTTTCCCAGGTTCTTGCACTGCAGGTCCACAGGGCCTGATATTGTTTTGCAACAAAACTTATTCCACACTGCACTCTCACAACCGTTCGACCCCTTCCTCCACAAAATCAACACCACATGGCGACGTTGCAAATCAGATGTGCGCACGAGTTTGGTTGCTGTATCTGGAGGTCGAGACCAGCAGATGCTTAGATCTGTGATCAGACTGCACTTGATTTTGTTTGGACAGAAATGCCAGACATTAAAGAGAAGGGAAGTGTGTCAGTGTGTGAGGGGGTACCGGCATGATTGGATTTCCTTCATTCATTTAGTCTTGCTTTGGAAATCGTGCGTAATTGACCTTTTTAAAAGAAAATGGAAATGCCATGTTTTACCAGCAGCAGGGCCGAAGGATGGCATTATCAGTCTTTCTTTCATTTTCAATTAATTGTCATCGGAAAGAAGACTCAGCAGTGTGAGGTAATTTACCTTGTTATCTCACTTTAACAGGACACTGGGTTTCTCCTTGATGTATCTGTATAAGCAATGCATGTTAAAAAATATTCTTTCTTACCCGCTAGAGAGAAAGATCAGCTCCCTTTCTTTGGAGAATGTTAGGTGTAGCCCTCATCAGTGACAGCAGCTGCTGTAGTGCTTGGCTTAATAAACACACACACACACACACATGGCAGAACACCAACTGTTACAGTGCAACACCTCAACAGTAATTGCTGTGGTACAACACTGCTGTTTACAGCACTACTTGTGTGTGCTGGCTGCTGCTTTGATTCACCAACAGACGAGTAATTATATCCATTTTGTATCCTGGGTGTAAAATAATCACTAAATAGCGAGAAAAAAAAGGTACAAGGTGCAAAAACATTGTGTCAACAGCACCATCTAGTGGTCGATGAGTGAAATGGATCTTATCAACTCCATCTTCTCTTGAGCACCAAAAGTACAACGTCAATTAAAACGCTTGCCTTGGTTCCTGTTGTCAGTGTGTCGCTTTCTTAATGAATGGTGGTGAACAATTATAACCTTTAATAGCAATTTAAATTCATTCAACCTTTGATGTTGTTTTTGGTAGTGTGTGGTCAAAGAAAGAAAGACGCCCTTTCAGTCCCAATCTCACAGAGACGTTGAGTATGGGTGCTTTTATGTCCCCCAGAAAATTGACTTAATAATATTATCTAACAAATGTCAGTGTGACAACTTGAAAGGGATGTAGTGAGGAACCTACACAGAACTATCAGTGTTTTGTAGCAGATTTAGCTCATTGTTTAGCAGCTCTCATAGCTTCGTTTTCAGCCGCATCAGGCAGCTGTTTTCAACGAAAAGCTCTAAAAACCCACTGTACACTAAGGTTACCTGCTCAGCACCGAACAGCAGACACAGGTAGAAGAAAGTGAAAATTGGAATTATTTTTTGTAATTTATCTCAGAAACTAAATACAAATATTTTGTGATGTTAATCCTAACTCATATTTTACACTTTCTGATAATGTTGTATATTCGTATCTTTACTCCAAAGAGTGTTGTGTTTTTACTGCCTGATGTTCAATTCTAGCGTTTTTGTTTTGATATTATAGAGCCCATTAATTGACTTTTGCTGAAGAGCAGCAGTGTGGCCAAAACCGTAACAATTATACGATAATGCTGAATGATAAAAGAGAACGAAACAGTTGCACAAGAAGAAAGAAGTATTATCTCAGTAATCCTGATTGCTACGACTGCTAAAATGAAAGGAATAATTCATCAATCAATCATATGAACACTTCAGAAATTATAATTGAAACACCGTTCATTTATTGGCATAATATTTTATAATACTTTATAGGTATCATTCTGTTAAATACATATGTACTACGCCTGTGTGTATCTATAGGTAGGCATTTCACATTCAGGTTCAGTGCAGTGATGATCTAACATCTCTTCTAGGCAGATTCTTTTGTCCCTGACACAGAAGTGAACTCGGAGCAGAGGAGAGGAGCTACTGCTTATCAATACGTCAGTTCATCGTCTGTAATCATTTAATCTTATTTATATTCATCATTCTTTTATACCTCACTCCTCCTTAATCTATTCTCGTCCGCACTCACTTTTATGCTGATATCTGAAATGTCGTTTTATCCGTAGACTAATGCCTCTCACTTCACTAAGGTTGAATTTCACTGGAGGAGGGACAGAGCAGTCTCCCTGAGGTCCTCCTTTACGGCACCAATATGAACCAGCCGGAAATGCATTGTGGGTCAGCTGTAGAGACAGGCACGCGGGTCAGATAGGTTACAATCAGTTTAGGTCCAGATTGAGACCGTAGGGTAAAGCTTAAGCTGGTTTAGTCTAGTTTGAAACCACCTGGATCCTTTTGAGGCTACTACCACAAATAAGTAACTTTCTTAGGACCAGAGACTGTTGAGCTTGCTCGGTAACAAGTTAATGCAAAATAGATATCATTGTGTACATGTAGGGAGGAATATGTGAGTCAGTTAGCTCTTGCACAGTGCTGAATGCTGTCTTGATGATTCAATTGTGCCAACAAAGCTCAAGATACTATTTGACTCATCAGAAAAAGAGGATTTATTTGAAGAACTAGTCTCAGGTGCTCAGGAGAATAGAATAGTTTGGAGTCTCGGGGGCGGGATGCATTCATGCTTTCGTCGGTGAAGCAGCAGCGGTAAGGATCCTTGTGAATCTTGGTGGACAATCAAAGTATGTGGCTTCATTACAATCTTCTAAAGGAACAGTTCTGGCTCTGTGGTCAAAGAGTGCTTGGAGTTGTGACTGTTGATGGGGAAAAGGCATCAAAGGGGCTGTTGAGAGACACCCTGTTAGTTTGGTGGTGTGTGCATGTTTGTGTCCACGCACCCTTAAGTGCGCCTGAGTGCATGTGTGTGTATATGTGTGAGTTAGCTTTTCTTCAAGAGTTCAGGGTAAATAGCAGCTGGTGTGGCTTCAGACAGACACAAATACATCCAGTCCGAGTTTTGTCCGCTTCAGGTGTGCACAACGACATCGGACCAGGATCCAGTTCAGGCTCATTTAAACTAGTCTCGTTGTAGTCGGCATTGATTAATCCAAAAATAATCCATTCTGTCATCTAACTCTGCAGAGCTTGGAAGATGCAGGCGGTCTCAGAGGAAGGGGTTGTGGCTGTGTGTCTGTGACTGGGAGCGCTGCGCCGGACGAGGAGAAAGGGGGAGCAGGGGCTGTGGGAGGTTGGAGGGAAGGTCCAGGAGTCCGGCGGGAGGTTGTGTGAGAGAGGAGGGGAGCATGGGTGGCTGGTGGGACAGAGGGAGAGGCAGCGACGGGCTGTAAGAGAGCACGTGGGGGGGCAGTGGGGATGTCGAGGATGGTCGCATTTGGTTGAGGGTGAGGCGAGGCTGATCGCAGTGGAAGGGGTTGGTGGGAGACGGAGCACTCAGACCTGAGAAGACAGAGTTGAGTGAGTGGAAACGTTTCAACAATATCACAATAATGTGCCTGTGAGTACAGCACATGAGTTAAAGCTATTTGTTACCTGAGAGGAAGGGGTTGTTGTGCATCTTGCTAGGGGGGTTGGAGGGTATCAGAGTGTCTAAATTGACCAACGAGGCCCCCGTAGGTCCCAGGAAGGCCTCTGGAGTTCGACACATGCGTGTAAGTGGGGCGCTGAGCGGGGGTGCCAGCCGGGACAGGTCAAACATCTCCGGGCTGGACGACTCTCGACCATTTACCTGCGGTTTCACCGGAGGGTCCATCCCAAATGGATCTGGCCTGGAATCTGCTCCATCAAATGGGTCAGAATCTGCCTTTACCCCAAACAACTCTGCATCTGCATCAGGAACAGAAAACATAATAGTGTGTGTACTATCAGGCTACCTGCTGTCCATGGTGCTGGAGTGAGAGTTTTTCCTTTCCAATCACTGTCAATGCAGGAGACTTATTGCTTCTGTAAGATCAAAATGTGCAGTCAAAGCCTCAGAACTTCTGTCTTGTACTACACTACCTGTGGGACTAGCAGGCTCAGGGGAGGACACTTCTGGAATCTGCTTTTTAGGATTCTCCTCTTCCTGATCAGCAAACGGATCTGTCCCATCACCACCTGCTTATCGAAACATTATCATCTTAGCCAGTGTGCAGATCCTAAAGTTTTTATTGACAGATATTGAAAACTACAATGTATATGAAACTACAACGTATATGCATACTGATGAGGCTGGTGTTTCTCAAAGGTACCTCTGTCTGTTGGGCTGTCCCATGCATGATTAACAGGACTGGAGGAGACAGGCACAGCTTCCCAGGGACTTGTGCGTGAGTCAGCACATGGTGCCCAGGGATTGGACGCATTGGAGGATGAGGGAGGGGCTGTCCAAGGGCTACCAATCACAGGAGTGCTGGAGTGGACCGCTGTTACGAGAGGCAGGCGGTAAACACAAAACTCAGTGTGAAGCATTAGAGACAAACAACCTAACAGAATGTGTGTGTGTGTGTGTGTGTGTGTGTGTGTGTGTGATGAGCCACCCACCTACAGAGTCCCAGGGGTCAGAGGTGATGTCATCGGCGGGAGGCGCAGAGTTCCAAGGGTCACCCGGCTGACGTGGGGCCTCAGATGAGAGGCCAAAAATGTCCACTAGGTCCAGCATGGCCGACTACAGAGGGAGACAAAAACCTTTCTGTGACTCTGTGCCAAACATTCACAGGTTTGTGTTACTGGATGGGGTTTGAACCATGGAAGATGAAACATATCCAACCCTGTTGAGATCTATTGAGGAGAGAATAGGGACTGATACGGTTATTGTGTAAATCAAGCAGAACAAGACATTATGAAATATTTTCCTCATGCTGTGTTTCACTGTCCAATAAAAACCACGTGTCTCCAAAATTGATATTTTTTATTTTTCAGATGATTGATTGTGTTTCTTTATGGTTTGGTGACTTACCAGGAAAAAGTTAGATCACTTAAGCATGAATGAATGTGCAGAATGTCGTGAAAACACTCATTTATAACAGCAGGAGCGATGTAAGCGTCCTTGTGGATGTGTCAGGAATTACGTCAGTCAGAGAACCAGTGAGAAGGTCTATGGAGCACCTGAAAGTACCAGGATTTCTATGATAAGCAGTGTAATATGACCAATCACAAGCCATGGGGACCTTTACATGAGACAGCTGGTGACTCTGATTGGCTTGTTGACAGGCCAATAAGTAAAGGAGCTGGTGTGCTACAAGATAAGGAGTATGCTTTCAGGGAGACGTCATGCTGAGCTCAAGGTTAGACAAGACAAAGTCATTATCATTCAGCAGGCACCTCTTTCTCCTCTCTCAGCTCTCTACGGTTTCTCTCTCAAACCTCCCTCATTATACGGATCTATGTCTTTTTGTCTCATTTTCCTCCCTACCCCAGTCTGCGCTATAAACTCTAAATGCCTGCCAAAAAACACCTATAAATGCACCTGCCCACCTCTCCATGCAAACACACACTCGTGTAGCATGCAAACGCCCACACACGTCCTGTACAGCACACACACATCTTTATAACTCACCTCCTGCGTCCCCGACTGACTCTCTCTCCTGCTCTCATCCAGCGCTTTCTGTAACAGAGACTCGTCTCCTTGGCGACAGCACTGCTCCTGCAGGGGCGGCATCGTGACATCATCAACATTATCGCAGCCGCTATGAGCACGGACGCGCACACAAACGTGCACACACGCGCAACCGCGTTAGTGAAACGGTGTTTGGTTGGCTTGGCACCCAGCAAAACTAAGGCAGCGCTGGTGGCTTTTTTGTGTGCTGATGAAATATTTAGTTGAGAGAGATAACACAGAGGATGTTTTATGGACGTTTAAACATTACTCGTGTGAGAAAAGAGAAATGTGTGTTTGGGAGCCAGTGGTCCTGGACGGGAGTAAGCTGGCTAAAGAAGGAAAAAGTTAGGAAGAAATTCATTGGATGGCCACAGATCAGCATTTTAGTTAAGCTGCGTGAACTAGAGGGTTAATAAATGCTGACACTGAAGGGTAGGAAGAGGCGTGTTTTTCTGTGTGTGTGTGTGTGTGTGTGTGTGTGTGTGTGTGTGTACCTGCTCATGCTCCTTTCGGCAAAGGCTTAAATCAGTTGTGTGTCTTCATCCATCTCTATGGTAACAGGGGATGGAAGGGCTAGCTAGATTAAAGTGGGCGAATGTTCAGAACGCTTGTAACAACATTTTCCTTATTGGAATCATCAAGAGGCAATGAGACATGTGAGGAAGAGTGTGTGTGTGTGTGTGTGTGTGTGGAGGGAGAGTATGCTGTCCCACTAGAAGAGCTAAAGGAGATTACACATTATCATAATAAGTGTGTGTGTGTGTGTGTGTGTGTGTTGTTTTACCTTCTGACTCTCCTCCCTGCTCATGGCTAAAGCCAGCTGGAGCTGCAGCTCCTCCTCGCCGCTGGTCTGCGGTCGAGCCTGCTCCAGGTCTGAAGCGGCGCGAGGTGACGAGGACGAGGCTGCAGAGGGAACAAGCGAGGGAGTTTGGGGGAGGAAGCAATGACGGTGCTTGAGGAGTTATGGTCAGAATCTGACGTGAGGATGCATGAGTAGACGCATATAGAGACTGGAGCACAGGAAGTGTGGGGCTGACGTGAATATTTTCAGGCCTATGCTGCAGTATTGATAATCTATGTGGAGGATTGTCCAAAGTGCTGGGCTACAGTGCAAAAGGCATTTCATTAGGGATCAGCCTGAATACAGATATATAGATTTAAATACCCAAATACTCACAGTTAAAGGAGGATGGAGAGCCTCTGGAGCGGCTGAACTCCTCCCCGTACAGCACCGCCATGCTGGGCTGGCTTGTGCGCCTGCCTGGATGGTAAGACGGAGGTATACCTCCATACACACCCCCGCCCCCTCCACTGCCTCCCCCGGCCATTCGCTCCTTGGTCTTTAGGGCTTGACTCCTCTCCTGGCGGAGCCGCTCCTCGTCCCGGAGAAGACACACCAGTTGGCGGGCCTTTTCTCTCACGTTGGCCCCCTGATCCCTGCCGTCACGGTCCACGTACTGGAAGTCACGTAGCGTCTGAACCACACATAAAGAAAATAGACATTTGAGGATGTTTTAGAAATCAACTTGAACTTTCAAGTTTACAAGATGCAGGAAAACCTCAATAATGTGATCCTCAGGAATGTGAAGATATCTCAGTTTCATAAGAAAAGAAAACATAAACTAAGAGTTTATACGAGGGAATAACTGTTTGATTTAGTTTTTTTGTTTTTTTTAATGGACTCAAGTAAGAGTAGTGGTTGCCAAGGTAACAGCTAGAGATGATCTAAATGAACAACATACAATAAAGAGGATCTGTCCTCGAGGCGTTCAGATTGCTGATGTTCTCCTCTTGTTGCGGTCCACTACCTGAATAGTGAAGGCGTTCTCACGGCATTGTTGGGCCACTCTCTCTGATCCCGTCTTCAGCAGGTAATCCAACAGAGTCAGGGCCTGTAATCAAAGTGCTGATTACCACACTGACACTCCAAAACACAAAAACATTCATTTTAATGAATCGATCTACAGCGTAGAGATACGTCCAACGAGATGGACACAGAAAAGAAGGGTATGAGCCACGTTAAAGGCTCTGCTGGGCTGCACTTCAGCTAGATTCTAATGTCAGCATGCTAGCGTGCTTACAATGCTAATGCTAGGATGTCAGGTATAATGTTGGTTTAGCCTGTTAGCATGCTAACATTTGCTAATCAGCACTAAACACCTAGTACAGCTGAGGTTGTTAAGAACACCATCAACAACTAAAAGGTCAACCTCATGGTGGGCCGAGAGTAAACGTCACAGTATCATCAAAGTCAGCGAGATGGATATCTGTACCAAATGTTGTGCCAATCCATACATGTAGATGTTGAGATATTTGATAGGAAAAGTAAAGACTTTGACCTGCTGGTGGCGCTAGAGGAAAAGTCAGTGGATCAGCATAGTTGACCACAAATGTCAACGTCAGAGAAGAATCTTAAATGAATTTGTAAAGCAGGAAAAAGGTGAAGAGAGGGAAGTGGTGGTGGGTGATCAGAGAGAAGCTACAGCAGAAAGTAAGAGAAACACATACACTGAGGATTTGTAATTGGTAAATGGACTTCCGACCACTCAAAGTGCTTTAACACTACGTGTCATCATTCACCCATTCATACACTGACGGCAGGGGCTAAAATGCTGGGTGCCACCTGCCCATCAGGACTCTAAACTAATCATTTATACGCATTCATAGCAATTCGGGGTGAAGTGTCTTGCCCGAGGACACATCGACATGAGCGGAGCCGGGGATCAAAACCGCCGATGCTCTGACTGAAGGACGACCCTGCTCTGCAAGTGATTCACAGTCATCCAATTAAACTGAGAAGTCAGATCTGACAGAGATCTTTCATGAGGTCACCTTGTAGACGTGTCTCCAGTTCTTGCCGCTGTCGTTGAGGCGTTTCCACACCATGCCCATGACCTCGGCAAACGCCACCACGTTGAAGGTCAAGTCAGCGATCTCCGTCATGAGAGACGAGGACGGGCCCCACGGGTCGTTGGAGGTGGCCTCGCGAACCTACACGGCGCCAGCAGAGGAACGGTGATGTCCATTTCCATTCATGTTTACATTTCATGCATATAATGTTATTTCTCACCCGGAGTAACAGTATCATAAACAAAGTGAGAAATTACAAGTGGCAACGCATATTTATGACAGAGAAGTCCAGAAATAAGAGACAGTAGAGAGTTTGGTTTTGATTCTAAATACCTTGATCTCCGCTTCTGAATAGTTGTGCACAATGTTCTTCACCTGCCGGCGCAGGGCTGAGGTTGTCATGGTGACAGGTGATGGAGGATGCGGAGGGATAGAAAGTGGAGAAAACAGACAGTCAACAGGTGAAGAGAGGGGCTGAAGGGGATGATGTGGACCGGAGGAGGAAAGGAGGAGAGGGGGGATGCTGTGGCAAAGAAGGCTCCTCTTCTCTGTCAGGGGTTATAGGACGCCCCTGTAAGAAAGAGACAGAGACGATATATGAATACAAATAAAATCTAATCTGTCATTCTCACCCTAAAAGGTTTGATCTAATTGGCAAATTAAAAAGTCCCCAACCTGCTGATGGGACATTATGAAACTCAACAATGTTTGGAACTGTTCCCAATGCATTGGGATGTAAACAGTCTAATGTTGCTATGGATTCATGGAGTAGCGCTGTGCGCTATGTTCAACTGGAGGCAGCATAAAAAGTCTGCCGAATTATCTATCAGCAGCTCCTGTTTGGAATGTGCCCGTTGGTGCACAGACACCTGTCACTGAATCACTTTGAAACTGAAGAAATCTTTTAAACGTGATGATTCTCAGGCAAGTTCTGGAGCTTTTTTCCTATGATTTCGGGCTCTTATAATGACAATGCTAACATGCTATCTTTAGCAGATATCATAGTTTTGTAGGTATTTGGTCAAAGACTTGGACAAGTAGCAATTTGGACCTGATGCTGCCAAAGTTATCACACTTCATCCTGAAGGGAACATAAACGACGTTGCCATCCACAGGGCCAGATCTATAGCATGGCTAAGAACAACGAGTCAAGTTAAAGGCTGCGCTCGTTGATGTCTTTCTTTGTTATTTACGTCAATATGAAAACACTGAGCAATACAAACAATGACATGATGACTGAATGAGTAGCTAACAATTGGTCCCCGCTTAGGAAGTAGGTCGTACAAAAGCTTTGGCACTCAGGTGTCTGAGGAAGCCTCTTGGCAGCTTCATTTATTCAGGCCAACACTCACACACATCCAACCCATTTTCTCCTACAAATTCATATTTCAGAGAGGACACAAGGGAATCGATTAATGGTTCCTGTGATACTTCAGTATCAGAACAAAGCTGTGATGGTCAAACGTTAAGGTTATTGTTCAACATTTCATGGGCTGGATCAGATCATTCGGATGATTTTGGGACCGTTTGATGTGATCAGTATTGTGATGTGGGTTGATACGGATGCTTTGCCTGTGGTTAGCTGGCTTTTCACTGTGAGTGGCATTGTGGTCTTTTTCGAAACATGAAATAATATGTGTACTTGGTTTACTCCAGATGTAGATGTTGTTCCCTTTCTCTGTCAATATCCATGTGCTTTTCTGGATTCCTGTTCCTATATGTTTTAGGGAAATCCTAAAGTTATTACTTATGTGTAACTTATGGGGGTACAAGTCCAAAAAGTGCAAGAATCATGCAATTACATCAACTTCAATGTCACTGTCCACTGCTGCTCCACAACAGTTCACAAAGGCTGTCACGCTGAAACAAGTCACAGGATGCCGAAAAGCAAACATCAGCAGAAGTGCAGAGGAACTAAGATGCACACAGCAGGGACACAGAAAGAACACTCTGAGAGGAGGACGAGGCTGAGAGTGTTTGTGTGCATGTGCAGGGGAGGGAGAGGGAGAGATAGACTGAGAAAGAGACAGACAGACAGACAGGCAGAGACACAGACAGAAAGAGAGAGAGAGAGCGAGAGCGAGAGAGAGAGAGAGAGAGAGAGGCAGAGACAGAGAAAATTAAGGGCATGAAGAAGAGAGTGAAGCTCAGCAACTTCAACCAGTATCACCTTTCTGCAGGATCATCTTCAGCTTTGTACACAAACACACACACACACACACACACACACACACACACACACACACACACAAAGGTTATCAAATGCTGCTGTTGTCTACCGCAAGGTGTTTGAAACTGTTTTAAACCCTTTACCTGATCCTCACACCACGAGTTTAATGTTGTAGAACTACTTCACACTGTACTTTAATCTATAGCAATGCATAATGTTTTATAAAATTATGTTTTTATGTGAAATCTTTCTCTTAAAAATAACAAGTGACAATAGCTGCTTAGTAAAAACTACAATATTTTCCTCTGAAATGTAGTGGCATAGAAGGATAAAGTATAGCATCATACGGAAATACTCAAGTAAAGTACACGTATCTCAAAGTTGTATTTCAGTGCAGTACTTGGCTTTTTGAATTGTACCGTCTACACTATAAGTCTCTTCTGTCAGCAATGCAACCAGCTGGCCACAGAGCATCCCAACAGATAGAAACAACACTAACAATCATTTGAATGAGTCTATTTGAGGTGCCAATAAGCTTCTTAGGAAAGGTAAAGATACCATGACAACAATACCCATGTGTGCAACAATGAATGTGCACAAACACCCTTTTGTGTTCTTAAAGTTCAAGGGTAAAATCCCCCCCTGAAGTATAAGCAACAAGACATTCTTGAAAAAGTGAATAGCTCATTTTTAAGTGTGAATTTCATAAAGTCGCATGCAGAGACAGACGGCACAGTTGACGTCATCCAGGGACCAACTGGGAAGTTGTGAGTAATGCAACGACTCCTTCGACACAATGACAGCCCCCGTGGTGGTTTTACTTGAATAGTTTCTGATTCATAGCAATGAGCTTCACATTCAAATGACTCATCTGGGTGTAATAACTTCAAAAATATTTTTTGATGGACCGTCTCCTAGAAGAGTCACCTGATGACATCACCAACCCAAGTCGTGATGCCCAACTGCAGCGAGACAGTTGTCTGTAGAGACCGTCACTAACTTCAAATACTTCCTTGTTTATGAACTGGCATGACCCGGTCTGATGCGCCAACATGCTTAAACACAGAGGACCTACGTCAACACGTCGTCCACATTTCTGGATGCGCATGCGCGATGTGACAGCAGGTGTAGGCTACTGTATATTTCAGGTGGCGATGGAGAGGAGGAGGGCGCTCATGGTGGGTCTACAAAATGCATTACTCAACCTCCCCACCGCCACACACACACACACACACACACATACACACTCTTGCGGTGGATTCCCTGCGCGAGCTGCCATGTGTGGCACAGATTCACGTGCAAGGCCAGCTGCCACGACAGTTGCGTGTTACGTGTCGGCAACACAGCTCCCACATACACTGTAGCTGCATGTAGCCTAACGTTAAATATACCCAGTTATACTGAGAGTCATTGGCACAATAAACAGCCAGGGAACTAACCCCCTGGTCGTCTCAACGTGCCGCTTACCTTGCCCATTGCTCATCTCTCGCCTTGTCCGCTGAGCATCCTCGCCTCTCCGCTGTCTCCTCCCCAAGTCCCGGTAATATATCCCCCTCCGCTGGGATCAGCAAAGCAGGGCAACCACGATTCTCCCCTCCGCTCCTTTATCCGGCAAAACGCGAGAGAGGAGCCGAACAGTGAGTGTTTCCTTCAATGGGAATGTCGGCGTCTGAACCCCCGGCCTACACCCTGGATGGATGCGAGCCGCTCGGGCAGGCAGTGGTGAAATCCGCATAGGACGAGGATAAGCCACAGCACACGGCTCGCTCGCTCCCTCTCTCACTCACTCGGGCAGCCTCATCCACACACGCATACGGCACCGGCAGGCCAACGCACGCATAGACCATAGAGCATGCACAATCACAACGGTGAGCGTAAAAGAGAGGCAGAGGCGCGCTTCGTTTGCAGAGTCAGCGATACTGTTAACCTACTATCGCCCGCTGATGCGAGTGTGACAGTGTGACTGACACATGATGAATATCACTGCACATCCACGGTGCCAGAAAAATAATCAGTTTATTGATTTCACAAGAAAAGAGGGTACAAAACAGAGATTGGGGAATCCTCCGTGACACGTTTTAGTTACATTTGGTTGTATATATTCAGTGGGCTCCTGTGCCTGCCTCTCTCACATGTTACTAGTGTGCGAGTCCTGTTCATCGTCCTCGTTGAGCTCGTCCATCAGGTCACACAGGTTGTCCACCAGGTCTTCCATCAGTGCATAAACCTGTCAGGTAGATAAATATCGATGAATGTATTTACAGGATGTACAGGACTGTGGAATACCTTTAGGAGGAGTGATTTAGTGGTTCGTAAAGTTGGGGGACTCACGAGAGACAGTAGTGGTCATAATTAAAGAAGAAGAGGCAGAGACATCATGACTTTTAATCTCTAGTATGGATCAAGCTCCACAACAAAGAATCCTACATTTCCCATGCAGCCGGACAGTGTCTTTCATCAGACGTGTCTCTTAAATGTCTACTCTGTCTTTCATCAGACGTGTCTCTTAAATGTCTACTCTAAGTCTCGAGCCCGGCCTGAGATAACATTGATGACATCATCAGGGTAACTTTCCCAAACTTTAGAAATCTTCTCCAGAGTCAAAGCAGATATTACACATCTGTTGCCACAGGTTAGTATTCCTCGTGACGAGTACGCCGGACTATCGTGAGAGCCCCTTTAAAATAAAAACTGTACGATTAAAAGACTTGCCTTTTTGTGCAGGAGCCTCGTGTAAACGTCCTCCACCACTACACTTGGAGGTTGTGGACTGACGCTGCCTTGGGGGACATCAGTCAGCGAGGTCGTTTCCTTTGCTAGCTTTTCCCTACTGCGTTTCCCCACGTCCTCCCTACTGCGTTTCCCCACGTCCTCCCTTCTTCTCCCCTTCTTTTTGCTGTCCTGGAGGACGGACAGATAGAAGACAGACTTTACTGAGCACACTAAGTGTTTGTGTGCATCTTATGTCATGAAAAATGACCTTCCGGATATTTCACAGTGTTTAATATATTGGATGTTATGTGCTGTTTGAGGTATAGCTGTGTGTATACGTGCACCACAGATGGCTTGGACTGGTCTATAGGTGCTATTAACTCACACCCTGGATGCACAGTTGGAGAGCAGGTGCACATTTTCACACAGTATGCTGTTACCATGGTTCCCTGTGAGTACCTTACTATGACTCAACCATCACACAGAGGAGAGCAAAACACACAGACACACAGACACGACTCTTTCTAAATTTAATATCACGTCTTTCTATTTTGACCATGATGGCTGTCAATGGAGACATTAGGAGAGAGACGTCGTCACATAAACACGTCGTTTATGTGACGACCAACTGAGCCACCTGGATGCAACACAGTCAGCATCCTCAATCCCAGCGTGCACGATGACATTTGCTTAAATTCAGATTCGTGAATAGGACGGGATGAGGATGGGTGCAGGAAAACAATCATCTGCATTCAGATGGATGGGAACTCGGGGAAAGCTTTTGCTCATTATCTGAATCAGTCACACAGCAAAAAACATGAATGGCCACAACCGTATTCCATCGCTCAGCGACTATAATGAGTTCTCTGGGGGACAAAACACTGGATGGAGAGGATTAGCTTCCTACACTTAGTGAGAGGACTGAATGTGGAATGACTCGTTAACCCCTGCATGTCAGATGGTTAGCCATGCACACACACACACACACGTGCCCACAACTGTGCATACAGAGGCGTGAATTAGTCAAAAAACACTCAAAAGTATTATTACACAAATGGTTACACAGTTGTATTAGGTGACGCAGGAGCTCTTCCTATAAATTCAACCAAGCAGACAATCACACATGACACATAACACATTGTTTCAGAAAACTAGCCAGCAGAACATACACCTGTAGGTATATGCCTTAGTGAGAAGCAGGCAGTGGGTGGCCGGGTAGTGAGGAGGCGGTCTATAGTAACAAGACATCAAGCGCTGTCTTGTTGAATGGCAGATGAATGAATGACGAACTGACAGCTTGTTTGAAGTTGTGAAGTAGCGCTTCATTCATGCTCGTAAACACTTTTGAGTCTGCTGCCACTCAGTGGCAAAACATTTTAAAATAGCCCGTCACTGTATTAACAAAAGTGAGTCATCTACACAAACACTGACGCCTTTTCTCCCCTCACCTGCACTGGTTTTTCAGTTAATGCTGACTGGGACTCCCTTTTGTTGTCATCTTTAATTGTGGCGCTCGCCCTACTCCTCTCCTCTGTAGCAGCTGCTCCTCCCTTTTTCTCACTCTTCCCATCTTTGTTATCGGCCACATCTGCGATGTAATAACACAGCAGTAAGCATGATGAATCGTCACCAATATATGTCTGATTGAAAGTCCGTGAGTCTCACCAGCATCAGCGATCGGGGGTTCCTCCTTTTTATCGATCCATGTGTCTTTCTCTGGGAGGCCCTGCAGGTGTCTGAGCATCATGGCCTCAGCAGCCATCGTGTCAAGCAGTTTCCTCCACAGCTGCTGCCTGCAGGGGGCACCACACACTACAATAACCCGTAGGCTTACCACATCAAGTGTGCAGGTGTGGATCATGAACTCATATCACATCATATCAAGATGCCATGACAGAGATGCTAAATGAGACACTGGTGTGTTTATGCCTCACCCTATAGCTGCTGCTGTGAGCTGGAGGCGATTCAGTTGAGAAGGTTCAGAAAGCTGCAGAAGCAGGGAGTTGAGCTGGGCCAGGCTCTTCTCCTGCGCTGACTCTTGCTCACACAGAGACAGCACAACCTTCAGTAGAGAATAAATAAATGGACAAATATGTTATGTTTTTAAAGCATCATCATGGTATAACATTCTACAGAGAGGTGTGCAGTGCATTCAAAGAGGCCTGTGGATCAACCTGCTAAATTAACTGCTACTTGAATTTATATTTTTTGCACTGACCACGTTTTATCACGCACCGTAACCTCACATAATGTCTATACCTGTCGGAGCGTATGGACAGAGAAGTCCCAGGAGCGTTCCGGATGCACTTCTTGCCACAGTCTCTTTAGCTCCTCCACTGGCTGATGAAGATACGGCAACTACAACAATGTACAGAGCAGTTATTAATGTCACGCTCCAGGATGATAATCATCACTGATAGTTATCCTCCCGTTATTGTCTATCATTAGTTAATATGTTACCGTACATTATGACGGCAATAATAGAATTGTGGATCAACATCAAATCCAGGTTGGGAAGGGGGCAGCTATAATTAGTAAAATGTCAAAAAGAGCAACACTGTGAATGGACCCATTAGCGGGTCATCCTCTCACATTGAGTGAGGTGGTGCGACTAACACTGAACACAAACACTCTGTACAAAGAAACATGTCTGTTCATCAGTGAGACATGAATTTGGAATATAAGTTTGACAGGATCTTTCTCTGTAGGCAACGCTGAAGTCACAAGGATACCACAAAAAACCCTCCACTGATCACTAAGAGACGTGTGAGATGCTTTAAGGACATTACCTCGGGGTTCTTGCTTAAAAACTCTTGCTCTTCAGTGACATAGAGTTCTGCGGGAGAGCTGGGTCTCTCTGGAGTGTGAACCCCCAAAAGCACCTCGTTCACAATCGACAGACACATTTTTTCCGTCACTCTCTCTTCCAGCTTTGTCTGCTCGTGCACACACAACAGAAACACAGACAACAAAAGAATGGGTTTCTGGTCATGGGAGCCTTAGTTCCATCTGTCCATGCGTTTTTTTCAGACACACAGTTCAATTGTACACAACCTCTATGAAAAGCTTCTGGGCTGCGGTCTTGTCCTGGTACAGAGCCACTCCCCTCAGTGTGACCTGCATGGAGGCTCCTTGCAGCAGCAAAGGGTGGGTGTTGAGCTGCCACAGTTCAGTTTGGATGCCTGGCCTCTCGGACTTAAACATGAACTCAACCTGCTGGGTGACACCGGGACGGATCACGCCTGGATGGGAGGGGAAGCAAACATTTAAAGCAGGATGGCGCGTTGCTGTGCTGGTTGAAAGATACAGTATGATGGGCTTATGAAGTGAGGTGAGGCAGCAGGTGTCTGGTAATGTTTGTGTGTACCAGAGGAGGAGTTGAAGTAGAAGTGCAGACTCTTTGTTCGTGATCGCAGGTTAGGAAAGCTGTGTGTCACGGGAAGCTGCTCCCAGCTGTAGAAGACGGCTGTGCTGCCCTCATTGTGCAGCTCCAATTGGGAAGAGGCTGTTTCTCCAGTCAGGGCCTGAAAGATCAATCTGGCACCGATTCCTACTTCTCCCTGAACAAAGAGTGAAGGAGAGAGAGAAGGTGACGCAAATCAAAGCAAGACGGATCTCAAGTGTCAAACGCAGGAACGCAAACAACACCAGAAGAACACTTCGCGCATGAGATGAAAGAGAGGGACGAATAGATCAAAAGTTGCAAACTAAATCCTGCACGCTGTTTAACTTGCAAAAGTACATTTATTTGCGACGTTTCGGTGCTAGACCCATCATCAGGCGAATGATTTGTAAGAATGAGGAGACATCTTAAATAGGAAGGAGACTCTGTTGAACATTGTCATGATTTGAAATTCATACACGCCGACCAACCTTCTTTGTAAAGGGCGTTGCGTACCTGGTTAGTCGTAGAGTTTCCTGTCCAGCTAGCAAGCTGACCACAGAATCTTAAGGCAGGAATGAGCAGAGCATCTGACCGAACATCATCAAACTGTGCCAGTGGATCACTGTGGAAGACAATGAGACTGCAGAAGTAGCACTCCAGTTAGACAAATAGTGGATGAGTCAGTCAGTCATTAGCTATGTCCCGGTTCAGGGGTTGGATCCTTCGACAGACTCAGCCCACGAGCTAGAAACGAGACTGACTGCCCAAGCGTTTCTTGTCCAACTTGAAATTTCCAAGCTTGGCATCAGGAAGCTGCTCTCAACCAGGCGACAAAGTGTGACGAGGACCAGTGACAACAGAGACTATTTTCACAGCATGAGTTTGAAGTACATGTAATATTATAACATTGAGGACAACTGAGTCCCACATTAATGGAAAATATATCCACATATCTTTTCCTGAAATACCTGGTAAACAACATGGTCACATGGCATATCCCAACTTAATTAATGCAACATTGAGTTAATGGCTCGTGGATTCACTCATTGAGGTTTTTGTAGTGCCTTTGAAATCAGTAAATCACAGCTTACAGGTTCTCCTTCTTCATCTTCTCATGCTCCGTCTCCTCCTCCTCCTTCTCCAGTAGGGAACCACGACACACCGAGACAAAAGTGAGTGGCTTGCTAGAGCCAATAACCTCCAGTCCATTGATTTCCTGTAATCAAAGTGACACGGAGTGGTGGTTGTGAACGAAGTGGGCAGCTTTGCATGTCCATTCAACATTGTGATTCCTGTTATTGAAAAGTAAGTAAGTAAGTAAGGAGAAGATGAGGTGTCTGATGAAACCTTCAACGTGACAGGACGAGGTGTTGTGGAACACACTGTCCAGTTGGCTAAATTAAATTACACACCTGAATGTTGCCAAAAACATAGGTCTGTCATTACATTATGTGATAGGCAGAGTGACACGTACAAAGCACATGCAATGTACTGTTCTCCCCCTCCTCCTGAGGTTCAAACTTTACCGTCTGTAAAAGGTATGTTTCTTCCACTCCTTTCTCTTCTTCCTCCTCGTCTACGTACCTCCCTCTCTCCTCTTTTATACTCAATAAGCTCACCCTTTCCCAACCGTCTCTCTCCCTTTACACGTATGTCACGAAGCCATGGACAAGTCAGATGCTGACAGGACAATTTGTTACTGTCTGTGTGTTTGTCAGGAGCTACTTCAGACCCCAGATCCCCTCGGCATCACATTAGCCACCAGCACGACAGAGCACTCTTTTACCGTTTTTTTTTTTGTCACAAGCACATATGTGTGTGTGTGTGTGTGTGTGTGCGTGTGTGTTGGTGTGTGTGTGTGTGTGCGTGTGTTGATGTGTGTGAGTGTGTACTGCATAGTGAGCAGTAAGGCAAGATTGTTCTCAAAAGTGCTACTCTATGACTGGACATGCTCCAGATTTCATAACTGTACCTTATGTGGGAGGGCCTCATTAATCTCATTATGCAAGTGTGTACTCGATGTACATTTAGCAGGTTATGAAATACATCGTCACATATTGGCACAACAGTGTATAAACAGGTTTATGGCCGTGTGCCTGCATGTTCATTTGTGTGGCCGTGCGTGTGCGTGTGCTTGTCTGCCTTGCCCATGTCCTGTTCCTTGTACAGAAAACCAAGAACAGTGTGCCCAAGGCTGGATAATCACAGGCTGTTTGTGAAGACATGAAGACCGATCACGAGCAGCTCCAGAGACAGAGTGTCCTGTGGGTGTGAGCAGCTTCAGAGGGCTGTCCGGAGACAAGGAGTGGTCCAATAATGCAGTTGTTTGTGTTCAAGCAAAAGATCTAGATCTGTGCTGAATGAGCTCTATGAAATTAGGTTATTGTACATTGTTAGAAAGAACAAAAATAAAGTGTAATGTGAATAATATGGGATTTGGATAGTGGCGGCGCCACAACTTTCCGGTTAGATCATTACTCCAGATGGTACGCTGGAGGCATCATGCATTACAGATCCGATGGCGCTGTATCAGACAATCAGCAGAGTACCCAAAGCTAGTGAACACTTCCAACTTTTACATGTTTCTACATTTACTTATATCTCAATATAATAATGATCATACTTAAATCTGGGATCAAACGTTTGCCTGATAAAGTTCTGATTCATAGATTTGTGTGAGTGGGACACTTTACATTTGAAAAAGTAAAACTGAAAGTAATCTTTGCTGTTCTCAAACATACATTATATATGTCGCAGTTATCGCAATGGGCATTTGTCATGAATCTATTTATTATTCTCAGCAAATTTTGTATACGCAAGTGTAAGTTTACAAGCTAAAGACCCCTTTTTAGATTTGAACTGTACATAAAAACTGTGAACCAAGTATGTAATCGTACAATTAGAATTTGTACCTTAGATATTCCCTCTTTCTTTTTATAATCTATTCACTTAATAGTTTTAATTTGTATCATTTCTATATCTATAATGTATTTATTTCTGTCTGTTTTTCTTATATTCTGTGGTTGCCCCCCTGGCATGTTAGTTTGAATGTGTGCATTTTGAGGGGAAAAAAAGTCTCTACTCTCTACTACATGAACGCTGATGTGTCTGCAATTGGCTCGGCCTACATATTGTTCTAGCTCTAGCTGAAAACCTTTGACCTCTTCAACCTGTCATATTTTCCAACTTATTAGGAAATGTTACAAGTTTAAAACAGCGAATCAAAGGGAGCGAGGGCCTATTGCAAAGCTAAAACAAGACCAGTTGTGTTAATTTGAAGTGCTGCTGAGCAAAATTCAGTCTTATAGTTTGTATGTTGCGTTACCGGCTGTTTGATGTCCGTGTCCCCTAGAACCTCTCTGAGCTCCTGACACTGGTGCTGCAGGTATGCACTCTGGTCCCAAGTCCGAGAGGGTAGACGCAGAGTCTCAGCGCAAAATATTCCTAGAGGATGAAACATTTCCCAGAGAGAATACAGTTACTCTCAGTTCAAAGTACCCTAAAAGGAGGGTCTTTCTTGTCTTTTATTGTTTTGTTTGTTGGTCTTTCCCGAGCTTGTTTCAAGATGTTTTGGTGTTGCCCTTAATGCAAACTGTGGTTATCAAAGATGTCTAATTGACGGGGAAAGTGGATTTCACAGAGTAACCTTTTTTTAAATTAGGAAAACTACTGGGTTTCAGGTGAATGCACAATCAGAAGAAACAGAACAAGGCAGAGGGGAACAATTGGGACACAGCATAGGTGTCTATGCGTACCTGATTCCTGGCGTATGCTGCTCGGTTGTCCTACGTGTGTCACAGGCTCCCGTCTGCCCTGCTCGGTCTGAGTCAGAGTGGCTGTGATGCCACTCATTTCATCTCCGTAACGCTGGGGCAGACTCCAAAACTCACTGCCCACACGGTGACCCTAAGACATAGAAAGCACCAGTGAGGACACACACGAGTGAAGAAGCAACAGGTCAAATGATGTCATTGTTTTGTAGAAATATAACAAATATGAGATGTGATTCTGACGGATGACTCAAGACACAGAAGACCAGAGAAAGCAAATACGTGTCATACATATCCAGAGTGGATGAGTGGCATGACTCGGTTCAGAATCTCCTTCTTCTGCTGAGATTCTCTGAACTGGTTTGCTTGGTTCATCAGTAAGTTTACGACTGGCCTGTCGAGCAAGTCTGGAAAGAGTTGAAAAGAGCAGATGAAGAAGAAAAAGATACATATATACATATGTATATCTTGCTATCTTGCTGCGAATATGAGGACTTTCTGGAGCCGGTTGCTGTATTCTCTAATCAGCTCACCAGATAAGATGTCCTGCTGCTGTCTGCGCTGCGTCATGTGTGCATCCCAATGCCGCAGGGCATTACACTGAACGTTTCTGTGGCCTGAAGGGATCCCATGCCCACTCTCCACAGCCTCAGGATGACGCCTCCCTGGGTCCTCGAACGGATCGTATCTCGTGGACTTTGGGATGCGCTTCACCAGCTGGATGGTGGAGGAGGAACCGGAGGTGACTAACGCAGCACAGTCAACGTATTTCACATGCATTTGTCGGTTTTGTCAGCTTTCTTTGGTTGACGGATTTGGAAAGCTGTATGTAAAAACAACTTTCACGTGATCCCGTTATGTTTTCTGACTTTACCTCCGTCTCCCCTTTGGCCTCCAGATAACGTCTGAAATCCTCTAAACTACCCAGGATGCTGTGTGGAAGAAGCATCCCTTGGTCATCAAACCGAAGCCCTTCCGATCATGAAAAGAATAGGACAGAGAAAAAACTGCAATTTTAGCCACATGGATGCATATTATGACTAGGATAACATCTCTTTTTTATCTACAGGAAATATTTGAATAGGCTACTGTACAGTGTGTAATTGGCAAAGGAATTCAACCAACCTGTGTAGTCCAGAAGTTGAGAGGAAGGGTCCAGATTCACTGGATGAGCCACCGGCCCTCGCACAGCATCTCTGACTTCATCCGCTGGCTGTGTTCTACGCACACAAGCCATGAGCGCTGGTTTTTGACGACCCTTGGGCGGCTGTGGTTTATGAATCTGAACACCAAAACATTTGTATTTCATTTGGGGAACAAAGACATTTTCCAACTAATTGTAAATAATGTGCATGGATGAAGTGGGCTTACTTCACTGAGGTCTGGGTGAATGTCAAGAGCCTGGGGTTTTAGCTTCTTGTTCTCTGGAAGAGAGGAGAGCTATATTATCAAATGACAACAGTTTGTGTTTGTGTGTGCTTGATTGATGCTTCATGTTCTGTCAAACCGAGCGCCACAATACTTCAAAGTATCTCTGGAATCGCTGCACACACAGATCATATGGATTCATGGTGCTTTTAGCGATCCACTAAAACATTTTGAAAAGTGTAAAGAGTTTCTACCTCCTTGTGTGTACATCAGTACACACACACACACACACACACACACACACACATACACACACACATACAAAGACAAAGAGATTGACCTGGAATACTGACATGGTTATGCAATTCAGTTCATTTCTCTTTATCTACCAGTGCCTGATTATAGACTCATGGCCAGATTGGAGATCTTGGGGAAATTCAAAAGGGGATAAGAAGCATGTGTGTGTGTGTGTGTGTGTGTGTGTGTGTGTAACACATGCAACACCAGTCCACATCTGTGAGTTCAATAAAGGGCTCTCTCAGAAACAATGATTAATCCTTTTTCTTCTGTAAGTGATGTGCCTCGCTTCCTCCACGTCACAGACTCAGTTATTCAGATAAGCACTTTGATTTGCTCTAAGAGACGCCCTTGGCCCTCGAGGAAAGACATTGCTGCATCACTCTGATGTGTCTTTGCAAATGAATCTATCAAAAGCTTATGATACTGACCTACTTATTTGGTTAAGATCTTATGTATTTCTTCCTGACTTTCAAGGCATCAACTCCACATTTGCTTTCCACTATAACGCCATAAAAAGTGATGGAATGCAGCTAAGTACATTTACCCAAGTACTGTATACTTGAGCATTTACATTACTTTACAGTTACTTTGCAGAGTAAGAATAGTTCATAAAAAGAGTAAGAGTTTTGATACCTTGGGTACATTTTTGTAGGCAGGACTTGTACTTGTAACAAGTAGGCTAGGCTATGTTTACACTGTGGTATCGTTACTTTAAGTAACGTTACTCAGACCTAACAGTTAGGTGAGTAAAGTTACTTCTTCCAACTGCCTAAAAAGAGGCAACGTTTCATACACACAGGGGTAACGACCCGTATGATAATCATTGTCATCAGTGTTGGAGATGTCACAGAGTGGCTTATTAACGCTACGTATCTACGATGCACGCTAACTGCATGCTAACTTCAGACGGGAACACACGGACAGAGAGACACACCGAGAGCTGTAGTTGTAGCTGACCTGCGTAACGTCGGAACATCTTCTCCGGTGACTCGCCGCGGCTCATTTGCTGTAACTGACGACTAACGGAGCGCGAGTTAGCTAGTTAGCTAGCAGTGCTAGCACGCGCCTGGCCCCTGTGTGTCATGGTAACCGTGGCAACGGATGCCTCGGAGTCACAGGACAATGAGAGAGCCTTTCTCTCTCTTTCTTTCTTTCTTTCTTTCTTTCTCTCTTTCTTTCTTTCTTTCTTTCTTTTCATGAGCAATACGAAAACCAAAACAATTTACAGATCCAAAAAAAGGAAGCACAATAAATAGGCCTACTATTGTATGAAAAAAAGAGAAGACAAAGAACAGGAGCAAGGCACAAATAGAGCTTATAAATGGTTAATAACACCTAAAAACAGCCTACTGAACGAAATCTTTCTCCTTTATGTATGCGAGGATGGGATGCCTATATAACAAGTTAAACAAATGTAGCCTACTTTAAGCAATAGCCTACTATAATAGAAATAATAGTTTTAACATAATAATGACAATAATTTAGGACATTGCATATATAGAATCATATTTGACGCAAGTTATCAAGGGGTTTCACAAGCATGCCACGGGTCATGTATAGCCAATAGGTGCTCAGTTGTAGGCTATAGCCCGCATCATGTTTTGTCAACACACGCGTGAGGAACACCTCTCTGTCAATCAGCATGACGCGGATGAATCACGGGGTTGAGGATGGCCTATATATAAAGACAACTGACATCAGCCACAGCAAGCTGACGGCTTGACAGCAAGCTTGAGTGTGCCTATGAAAAGTCAGATCGCAGATTCTGCCCACTTTGTTGCGTATTATTAATCGTATTAAAACGATGGAGAGAGGCAGCATCTCCACCGGAACACAGACCACCTCCATCCCTGTTGCGCACCAGATCAGCAGTTCCACCACTGATGGTCCCCAGTTTCAAGGTAATATGGACGGGCAGTGCGCCGGGTCCTCCAGTCTCTTACTGACTTACAAAAACGCGTCGCAGCATCTGATTTCATCGGGAATTAAAATAGGATTGAGGATACTTAAAGTGGCCTCGTCTCAGTGGAAACAGGAAAAGAAGACGCGCTCAGATGTAACCATAAGGCAACTGTCCACAGCCAACAGCAGACATACATGCAAGAGATCCTCACTTGATCATCTGGCAGCTCTGGTTCTCCACGGGCAAACCCGGCAGCGTCATATTGACCAAGAGCAAGCACCGACCAAGCCTCAGAACTGTAAGCGCATCGTAGTTCTCGGTGCGCCACGGGTCGGCAAGACGTCCATCATGAGAAGATACCTTAGGGACGGATTTGTGGAGGAGTACAGTCCCACCTCTGAGGATTTCCTAAGGAAACTGTTTCGTATCCGCGGAGAGACATACCAAATTGACGTCCTGGACGCGTCCAGGGAAAGGGATTTCCCAGCCAAGAGGCGGCTGTCTATCCTCACTGGTGCGTATTGGCTCAGTAATGTCTGCCCTGCAGGAACTTACAAATGCTTGTCAGTTTTGTTATGTTTTCAAAACAGAAGAATCGTTGCAATTGATCTATAGTTGTGTGCGTAAATGCTATTATCTCTCGAATAATGCATTGATAAAAAATGTCAACTATTAGAGAAAAATAATTGATTTTATTTATTCTTTGCAGGAGACATTTTTCTCCTAGTATTCAGTCTAGATGACCGGAGCTCTTTCGACGAGGTGTGCGCCCTGCGATCGGAGATTCTTGCCGCAAAATCCAAGCTCACCAAATCCTCTGTGCCAGAGCAGTGCGCACAGCCGCAGGTTCCCCTGGTGGTCTGCGCCAACAAGATGGATATCCTGAAGACTGAGAGAGGAATATCCAAGTCAGAGGTGCTCCAAGTCCTCGGTGACGACTGTGCCTATTTTGAAACATCTGCAAAGGAAAGCACGAATTTAGAGAAAGTCTTTGAAACTTTGGCAACGCTTGGCGGGCTTCCGACTGAAACTGGCCCGTCTCAGCATCGCAAGCTCTCCCTCCGTTCCTACCAGGCAATGCGGACAGGCCGTGTGCCGGGGCGATATGAAGCCTGCGGTGCCCTGTACCCAATGGCCCGTCGGCCGAGTTTTAGCACGGATCTCCGACAAGTTATTGGGTCACATACTGCAAGAGAGCCGGGTAAAGTGCTGGGAAAATGTTGGATTCAATGAGAGACAATTATAGTATGAGACAAAGTGTTACAGAGCAGATAACATAAGGAAGAAAGCACTGATGTCCATGTTAATGTACACAATATAATGCCGTATCATTGTCTAATTCAATGCACTCGAGATGATCTTTTCAAATAAAAATATTTTTAATATAATGGCTTGCTTATTTACACAAGAAGCTGTGTATTGTATATCTATCTATCTATCTATCTATCTATCTATCTATCTATCTATCGATCTATCGATCTAAGTGAGTGTGTTTATGTGCTTTCAACTGTGAAGGAGAATGTGGGAGGATGTTGAGTCAGAACTTCATTATTGTAGCTATGACTATTGCATAACCTTTATTCATATTAGATATAGCAACTCCTTCTCTCGCCCACTCTTCTTTTTTTCTCCCTGTGTGCAAATGTGTGTGTGTGTGTGTGTGTGTTTGTGTGTGCGTGTTAACCTTCAGTGAGGATTTCCAGATGTCCACAGCCTGAATCCCACACATCGTGAACAATCAGATTACAGCCGAGGGTTACATTTGGATATCACGAGTTACCTCCCGATCCTAAATGACTCTATACATCTCAGATAGGCCTGTCACTCGAGTGGGCGTTTAATGCCTGTCAACAAGTGCACTTTCACGGCCACGATGAATGTCAGCTCACTCTTGATTTTGTGCAGCTGAAGAGGCCTCTGTAAATGTCTGGAGGGAGAAGTGTTGGTCTGCTCAGCCTACATCTCATCTTCCAAAGTGAAGCTTTGCATCAAGACATAACAACTGGATGCAACTCCAACTATATGGAATGAGTGAATAACAGTTACAAAGTTGCATTGCATGTTTGTGGCCACCATACATTTTTAATAGTGTTAATAGCAAAGACATCTTGCAGTAGTTGTTAATAAAGTGGATGTTTGTTTTGTGCTGCACTTGAAGGTCGTTCGCCTCTCTTGCTGGAAGTACAATAGAGCGTTTCCATGGCCACTGCTTGTGAGTTTATATTCAGACCACTAGGGCTTCACATTAGACCTCACATGATCCCCGCCAGCAGCATTTGTAAAAAGTTAATACAATTACACAATGCAATGTCAAATGGATTAATAGCGCTACGCGCCCACGCTGTCACCTAAAAATAGTGAACAAAGTGCCAACTCTTAAATATCTTCTTTACGCATTAAACGTGATAATCACACGATGTCACGAGCGAGATCTCATGTGCGTTATTCTGAAAACAACAACAAGTGAAAGTCGTTTCTTTACTCACAGAGCTCTGTTTGGGTGCCAAATAAAAACGCCTGAAAGCCACAGAACAATGCAAGCCGCACCGAGGTGAGGCCGAGGCTCAGAGACATTTCATTTTGATTTTAAACAAGAAAACTCTAATAGTGGTCCTGAATATGCATTGATGGCTATATGCATGTATATGCATATGTATTGTGCAAAATGATTGAGATTAAACCTACCAAGGCCAAACGTCACCAGTTAATAATCCATGTAGAAGACATAGGAGAAAGTAAGAGCATTGCTCATTGAATTGCTTTGTTAGTCCTGTAACATAAGAAAACATGTACAATCAGACTGTTATTTTGGTCTAACAAAACTCTGGTAAACTTACACTGTAATCTTCACTTCTAACATTACAAGAGTATTTTAGGATGAAGACGACAAATGTGTTTGTTGAATGTAAAATGTCCGATAATGAGTTTGGGTTGGTGTGAACCTCCACAAATCAAAGAGCAGGATGAAGTCACATCCACTAAAGATAAACTCACACTTTATTTTCATACATTTCTTTTCCTCATTATTATTATTGCCTGTTTGTTTGAATTATTCTGAGTTAATGTTATGTTTCTTGACATATTGATAATAGTTTGTCCTTCTATGTTTTCTGCCTCTGCAGCGTCTAAACTTTGCTTTTCTGCTGTCGCGTGATCGGAAGTTCACACTGCAGGAAATCTGAGCCAATTACACTCCTGTGTGGCCCCAACCACTTTATTGCGCGTGCAGTGACACTTGACGCCTTTGTTAAAGCAATCAGTAAAACAACACACACAAACAAACACACACACACACAGAGGCAAACACTCCAGCCTCTGAGCCTCGGAGGATTCAAATTATGTTCTTGTTGTTCTGTCTGTCTGTCTGTTTCTCTGACACACACATGGTACATGCACACAAGCAGGACAACAGGCTTCTTTCTAGGTGAACTCCTGAAACGTGACGCTGTTTCTCTACTTGTCCTTCACAGGAAAGATTGTTATTCTGCTGAGGCAGCTCAGCATCTCAACCCACCAGTTCTACAGACCTGATGCATAGCTTTGCGTTTAGTTATTCACACTCTACAAGCTCAGCAGGAAGATGAATGGATATTGTACTTGTGCTAACTGTTACAGCTTTCTGTCCAGTATTTGTCAATGTGAACCATGTTTCTCTTATCTTCCCTTTTCACTGATGTTCTACGGTGTTTTAAGGAGTTTTCCTCATTTTGTGGAGACCTTGGTTTGGGTTGGGAAGTGATGTTGATGCTGCCCACTGAGACTCATACAGTATGTTGTATGAAAATATACTTGTCTGGCTAGTTTGTAAAACCTACATCTTGGAAAAAGTCTCTACTATGAATTTGGGTCTCCTGATGCACACAACCAGTGTAGGATCAGCACATCCACTACTAATGTCATCACCAACGTTTTAGGTCTTTCTATGACTTCAAACATGAGGTGGGAGTGTAAGCGTGTCTGCACCGAGTGTACGGAGAGTAGTGCTTGTCAACAGTTCAATCAGTCAGTTCAAGGCAGCTGGGGCGAGATCATGCCACGGAGATAAAGATGAATGGAAGCCGTTGGCTTGTCACGCAAGTGATAGAGAATTTAAATGATAATGGTGGAACAAGCACACACACACAAACACACCTGCCACCAGGTGTTGGTCTCTATTATTAACCTCTGCTGGTTTAGCCTGTTCAGCACCAATGAGGTGTACCAGGAGAAACTTGAGGAAGAGAGGATCAGAGAAGAGAGAGTGGAGCACTTTGACCTTTAAATGCACCATAGATATGTTTATGTAGTTGAGGTACCTGTGACAAAAATATGGAAGAGAAGAGGCAATATACAATGGCTGAAACAGGAAATAGATCCTGTTAACTACATCTTGGAATGCTACTCAGGACACCAAATACAAACCATATCAGAAACATCTGGATTGAAGACGGATAAATACACATCTGTATTAGTAATGGCAGATATAGGCAGAACACTTTTTAAAGATTAAAAGGTAATGTGGTTATACTAAGACAATGTTTATCAATTATAAAGAGCTTGGATGCTCTCCTCGTGTTGTGGTACACACAGCAGCCATGCCCATACACAAACCTATTCACAGAGCTGTGGACAGCCTCTTTGGGGATGCACATTTTCAGATGTAAACTAAAGACAATACAAGGAAATAGGAAGCCCCCTGAGCAAAGGCCAGGCTTCCAGAAATTTCCCAGAACACGAATGTCGAAAGTGAAGCCACAGAGCTTGTCTGAGTTCACAACTCGGGCCTGGAACAACGCATTTGGCCACGAGGGAACTGGAAAATATAAATCTGAAGTAATGGCCGAAGGTAAGACAACCTATCTGACTTTAAAATAAAACAGAGGTGATCTTTTGGATTGTGTAAGAAGTGACACTTACTGTGACACTGTGACGCTGGAAAGGGCACAAGAGGGAAATCGTAAAAACGTAGACCTTGATAATGATGTCATTGGCTAATAGTGTATTTTTTGTGTGTCTCTATGGTATGATTTCATATCACAGCAATACCTCTGCGAGAAAAGAAACAGAAAACTCTACCTCGGTCGGATGGGTGTGGTCTGAATAACTTTGACGGTATGCTCATTCATTGTCTCTCTATATCTGTTTACCACCTTCTAACAATGGAACCCTTTACCTAGGCCATTACTAATGGCTTTATTAACGTAAATACATGGACTATTAATGCTTTTTGATCAGTAACACATTTGGGGTTGCATGGTTGTAAAACATCCTTTTGTCTGGTGTTTATTCTTCTCTGGTATAACTCGCTCAATCTTTGTAGCTTATCTGTTTTGACGGGTTATCGGAAAAATGCACAAACCTTTATTAAAACCAAATTAAATATGTTTAAGAAAGTCATGTCTACATTCAGTGTTTCTCACCAAAAACACACTGTGTGTACACTTGAATTCCTTACTTCTCAAACACTTGCACTGCTGATTTTTATAATATTTTTTAATTATGCAATATTTACATCATACATGTGTTTTAAGATCTGAATCACTGAACTGAAGGATGGCGGCCAGTCATTTGAACAAAAATCACTAAGCCAAGCGCACGGAGTTAAGTGTTTCTCCTGCTGGCCCCGTCTGCGTGGTCACACTCAACACATAGACTTAACATTGGAATGACGTCACAGACATAAAGATATCTTTTTTAGGTTAAAGTTTTACCTCCATGATAATCAATAATCAACCTCATTTGCTGGCTGGCGGCGTAACGCTGTTGTCTCTTGCTACATCCGTGGTTCACCACCATGTTTGCCTGCTTGAAGCATTCTTTTTGCCTTTGTTGGCACATAGGCTTTACTTCTTGCACATTACTGCCACCAACTGTCGATAAGTTGTGCTTCCTCATGCTTGTACACAATACAAAAAAAACAGAAATTTCTCAACACAAATCAGCTAAAAAGATATAGCAAGTTATTTAAACAAGCGGGAGATACACCATTCAAACAGGTCTTTCGCAATCTTAGCAAGTGATTGAAAACACTCACTGCTGACTAGAAAAAGAAAGAAAGAAAGCATTCACTTTTGAGTTGTGCTCTGCATTCATTGTGCTTCTGCTGTTACAGCTCTGCATTTGTCCGGAGGGTTGAGGATAGTCCTGGTGGGCAAGACTGGGTCAGGCAAGAGTGCGTCAGGAAACACCATCCTTGGAAGAGCCGCCTTCAAAGAGGACCCGAGCCCTGTGTCTGTGACCCAACACTGTGCGACACAGAACGGGGAAGTGGACGGGACCGTAGTCCAGGTGATCGACACTCCAGGTCTGTTTGATACAGGCATCACAGAGGAAGAATTAAAAACCAGAATCGAGGAGTGCGTCAAGATGTCGGTGCCCGGCCCTCACGCCTTCCTGCTGGTGATCAGGCTCGGGGTACGGTTCACCGAGGAGGAAAGAAACGCTGTGAAGTGGATCCAGGATAACTTCGGAGACGACGCCTCCATGTACACTATCATGCTGTTTACATGCAAAGATCAGGCCAAAGCTGACAATGCTCTGAAGGAGTGCAAGGAGCTGCGGAGACTCTCTATTACATTTGGACGCAGGTACCACGCCTTCAACAACAACGACGCAGAGGACCGAGTACAGGTCAAAGAGCTGATCAACATGATCAAGGAAATGGTACAGGATAACGGGGGGAAGCACTACACCAATGAGCTGTATGAGAAAGCCCAGAGGAAGCTGAGAGAGGAGGAGGAGCGGAAGAAACAAGAGGAGGAAGAAAAGAAAGAGGAGGAGAAGAAAATGTGGGATGCAGAGAGGGAGAAGAAAGAGAAAGAGAGAAACAAGGAGAAAAGGGTGAAGAGAAAGAATATACGTGTGGCCTCGGCTGCTGCTGCCTTGCTGGTGGTAGCCGGGGTGGTTATAGCCGTGGGAGCCAACACCACGGTGGCTTTGGCTCTAGGAGCTCCTGTGCTCCTCTTGGGGGTGCTTTGTGGTTTAGCTGCCTTTTGCTTATGGAAGGAAATAAGATGCAAAGCCAAAGCATCTGTTCCAGTATAACAACATGACCAGGACATCTGCAGTATGTGACCCTGAATATACAGTGGGAGTGTTGCACACATTACTATGTACTGTTTACAGCTCATCAGTGAATGGTGATGTTTTGGCCTTTCCTGCATTCTGCTTCCGAAATGATAAAGTTTTGACACAACATTGCAATAACAGAAGTATGTGATTTTAATGCTGACAGTAAAGAAACGGTATGAAATGCCTTTTCTTTTTGTTGTTTCACTCATTCATCGTTTGGAGCTTGTACATGAAAGCCACATCGTGATTATGAGATTCCAAATAAATGTTAGAATGTTGCACAGTTTATACTTTCATAACTTGTGATAATTGCTCAAATAGAATGTTGATGCAGATTTCCTGCTGTTCCTTATTTAAACTGTGATGGCCTTGCATTATTATTAGTAACACTACTAGCGCACTTCCCTAAAGGAAACCAGAGACAATGATAAACGTCCGCTGGCCGATCACATTTCACTGAGGAGGCATTGTTAACACAGCAAACCTCTCACTCTGCTGCCAGCACATCCCTGCCAGCCACCTGCACACAACATCTACAACACAATGAGCAAAAAGGCTTTGAAATGATGAGCTGGAGGCCAGTCTGAGTCAACCACATATTGATCAGAGTATACTTTACCTTTTAAATGCTAGTTCTCTTTGTACAAGTTAAGTAGTGTTTTTTCTTTACATATTTAAAAATAATTCAGATTTGCATCCATCAATTCAAGATTTTAACCCGAGAAAGGCAACCTCCTCTCTGTGTGGCTTTATATATTTTTCTATATTTTATATCTCCCCAGGTTTACTTCTTTGTCCAGTAGAGGGCAGACGTGGGTCGTGTTTTCAAAGACTCAAATTGGATATTGAGGTGGAAGATATTCAATACTGTATTTCCATTTAAATAAAAGCATAAATGTAGCATAACATTTACATTTTGCGACATGCAGTATTTCCCATTTGTGATGATTTGATATTCATTATATCACATTAAAAGCTGGAGCTGTTGCCTTGATGCTTATTAAATAAAACACGTTATAGGTGAGACATTCACGCTAAACAATTAATGCCTTTCATGCCTGGAGTGGTCACTGGATTTGACAAGCGTTTACAATAAATGCATGAAACGCACTGCAACTGAACATCTGAAAGTTCAAAGATTAAGGTTCAGTGTCAATCTAAAGTCAAATGTGATCAGATAAATTAGCAAACAACATAGTTTCACATTTGTCCGTATGGAATGCAACCATGCAGACATACTGAGAGTGTAAGTGCTTCTTGCTCTTAATGCCGAACAGGCAACAGTGAGTAGCTCTGGAAGCTTTTGTGAGAATTCTTGCTTTCACAACTGAGATCTTCATCTAATAAAGAATTTGGTACAAAAACAAACGAAACCTTTTGAAGCACTTGTCACATTGTTTTATTATATTCTCACAAATCAAACAGAACAATTAGAATAGTGTTCTCCACACAGAATGATATTCAGGGTTAGAGTGTAAAGCATCAACATTTAAAAGATTGTTCTTAGAAGGTTAATTTATCATTCAAAGCAGGTAAGCTGTGACTAATGTCTGCATGTAAGTAATGCAAAACAATATGTGAAAAGACAATCAAAGTTATGACCTCACAAGTGTCTCAGCTGTCTATTGTTTTAGGTTTTATCCACCGCTCGATGGCTTTAGAAATACCTGCACCAGTTAACATTAAAATTGGTCTCATGGATATAGCTGCTGCAGAGGCACCAACTACAGGGGCGTTAACTGCAGCTACGACGACTGCTGCCACAATCAACTGATTACTGGCAGTGTTCATATAGCCTGCCCATCTGTTCCACCGTTCCTTCAAACTCTTCTTTCTCTGGGCCTCTTCGTACATG
>NW_022280061.1:2287384-2295918 GCF_004355925.1 Anarrhichthys ocellatus | reverse complement strand
TCCAGATCACAAAAGGTCTGTCATTTTGTTTGCCAGTAATCCCTCCCTCCCTCTCTCTCTCTCCCTGGCTCCCTCTCTCGCTCTCTCCCTGCCTCCCTCTCTCTTTTTGTCCCTCTCCACCTCGTGATTTCCTGGAAAACTAAACTAAAACTTTGAAAAACATGGGGATCAAAACATTGTTGAAATCGTTTGGATGTAAACGTCTTACAAGCTAAAGCAGGTGACACCCTAATCTCAACGTTGGCACAACCTTTGGCATGGAGACATGGCATCCTGACTCACTTAAATCGACTTTGTGTAGACAGAAACCAGAGATCTAGTGGACTAACTGTTCTATTGATACGTCCTGTGCCTTGATAATCAAGGCTCAAGGTTTGCACAATGAAATGTGCAAACACAATAAGCTACACAATGCTACACAATAAGCAAATGCATGAATGAGACAAAGACAATACATTGGAACAGAATTAAACTAATATTAACTTCGTGTTGCCCCTTGGGGGTCAGGGAAAACCAACACAGTATTCAACAAGTTTGGCCCGTCAGCATGCACTTTGATTCCAAACTCTGGCAGCTTATTATCAGCACGCCTCTTTGTGCAAAGAGCACGATGCAAAGAAAGAGCACAACCGCCTGAAACGAGGGGGCGTCCAAGCCAGTGTAGGAATCGTGGCAGTTTCTCTAACGCCATCTAGTGAGTCAACTTTTGATTTACCCACCTGCAAGCTGTGTCCTCACTAACCTCACTAAAATAGTCCTTCATTTTTTCACCCAACAAAGTTACAATCTACAGTATAATATGACTGAATGAATCCTAATGCATCAGGCTCCATTCAGCTTTCATCTCCTACTCGGCTCCTTACGTCCCCCCAATATGGCCCCTCAAACGGCAAGAAACGACAATATGGTAGCAATCAACAATGTCTGTAACAAAGTGTCCTTGTGCTGTCATTTTCTGCATAACTAACAGTGTGTGTGTGTGTGTGTGTGTGTGTGTGTGTATTTAGTATGCAGTATTACACACTGCTGCCCTCCCACACCCCTGTGTATGAGATCCAAGGAGACAAGCTGGCCAGTCATAACAGAAGAAAGACACCAACTACTCACATCACGCCACCGAGATACCACCGAGGATCATCAACACGCCATCTGTGGACATCTGGTTGCTTGATTAGTGATTTAAAGGTATGTTTTATAGAGTTTTATTTAGCTGCAATGTGAGGAAATGAGTGAATTGATTGAACCAAATAAAACAAGCTGGAGCAAGTTTAATGCACTTATTCTTACTTACATTACTGTTGTATTGCACTGGTTACAAAAAACAACATGCAGCATTGGCTCAGATCTAAAATTATTCAACTAGTTCATTTAAAATGTGCTTCTTTTATTGTACATTTGTTGAAAACTGTCATCTTAACAGTGGGTGCTGCTCCAGAAAGGACACTGAGGAGAAGAAGGGGACTCATCTCAAGATCTCACAATCCTTGGACGTCTCACTGAATGACTGAGAATATACCGTGGGAAGCTTTGACTTTCATCTACTGAGAGCTCAGTAACCTCCTGCTGAGAAAAACAAGAGAAATATCAGAGAGATCTTTCTATTTTTCTTTCATTGAGAGCGAGAGAGGAGCTTCTTCACCGGCCATGGCATCCACAGGTCTTCAGCTGCTGGGCTTGGTGTTGGCTGTGCTGGGTTGGGTGGGCGGAGCGTTGGTGTGTGCGGCTCCTCTGTGGCGTGTGTCCGCCTTCGTGGGTGGAGAGCTGGTGATCGCCCAGGTGTTGTGGGAGGGACTGTGGATGAACTGCCTGTCTCAGACCACAGGCCAGATCCAGTGCAAGACCTACGACTCCACCCTGGCCCTGCCCACGTCTACCCAGGCCGCCCGGAGCGTCACTGTTCTCGCCCTGCTCCTCTGCCTCCTGGCTCTCATGCTCGGGGTGGCAGGGGCCAAGTGTACTCACTGCATGGGGGACAGTAACCAGGCCCCCAAGGCTCGGCTGGCCAGGATAGCAGGGCTGCTCTTCCTCGTGGCTGGCTTGGCCTTCCTGATACCCATCTGTTGGACTGCCCATGCGATCATCAGGGACTTCTATGATCCGACTGTCGCAGCGCCTTTAAAGAGAGAGCTGGGGCCGGCGCTCTACTTGGGCTGGGGGGCCAGCGTGCTGCTCCTGGTGGGGGGCTCTCTGCTCCACCTGGGCTCCTCTCCACCAGGAGCAAGAGCACTGCCTGTTTTCGGCAGAGCAGCGAAGGACAACCCACTGACAGGGGAGGCGAAGCAACAGGACAAATCTTTTGTATGAGATGATTTTAATGGACATGTGAGGTCAAACTTCAAGGTCACCATCTATTAGAGAACATCAGCCGATATTGTGTTTACTATCTTATAAAGCAGGGTTTCCTTTTGTTTATTTAAATCATAATGTGGACTTATTTTACATTTATTACATGATGAGCTACTAATGGGTTTCTAATAGAATTTACATAATGTATTAGCTTTCTGCCAGAGTGGGATTTGACATGAATTGTGGGAGGTTTCAAATGTTTAAAAGTTGACTCATGTGTGTGACTTACATTTCTTAAATTCCAGTCTGCCTCTGCTTGTGTGTGTATGTGTGTGAGTGGGCGGTCTGTGTACAGAAGGCCAGTGTACATGGCATATCTGTGTATGCTGCTGTGTTCACTGACTATGTGTGTAGGCAGTCAGAGCGATGCTTGTTTATTTACTTTGTATGAATGTTGATTGTTGATGAAGGAATATTAGGGACATTCAGCAAATTTACCCTCCACATTTTATTTTTCTTTTATTTCTTTATTCTTGTTTGTATTTATTTTGTACTGTGATTCTGTGTAATGTGTTTCTACTGCACTCTTTTATTGATATCAGTTCAAACAGCCTATTGTCTACATTTTACAGCTTTTTCATTTGCCTTCATATCAGAAAAAGTTATTCATATTTCAGTATTATTATTTCCAGAAGTAGTTTTTTAAATTGAATTTAACAAAAGAAAAACGAGTTGCTGATCTGAACTGTTTTAATAGTTGCCCTTGTGTTCTCTGATTCTGTGTGTCGTGTACTAATAATGCTCACCATTGTGTCTGGCGAGTCTTACGTCTACAGATGTAGAAAGTCTTATAATGTTTCATCCAGCGTTTACCGCAGTTAACTTAATAACATCGTATAATATACAGTATTCAGTACATAAGTGTGACATTTCATCTTCCATCTTTAGTTGTTTGTATTGACTGTTTGTATGATTTATAACCACTTATACACAATAAATACATGTGTTTGCATTCCACTACAACTGTTTTCAATTATACTTTAGAAGTAAGCCCAGTCATGTTTTCAAGGACTGTGAAACACAGGATTATTCCCGTCTTCTTCAAGTTATCACGTATATTACCTACCAGAGAGATATGTTTGCTGCCATCTTGTTTCCTGAGTTTGGGGAAAGTGGTGCTTATTTAAATTGACAACGACTCGACCCCAGTGTGATCATCCCAAACCATTATTCAACCACTTTGAGTGGTGGAGTGGTGACAGCAGACATTGTACACTTGGGGGCAGTAAAGACTCAGGAACTGATGTGCCTACTATAAGAACTGATTATGTATATATACAGGCAGTGCGCAAGACAATGTAAACACTTGATGAAGAGTTATATATTTGAGTTAAATTAACAATAGCACAAATGGAAATGAATATCCGTTTGAGAGCCAGTTTGCAGCTTTTATCAACCTCTTATGTCTTTCATAGCGTATTTGATATTAAGACTAAGATTTATCGTTCTTGCTGTTTTCTAGGTGTGAGTTATGTGTGTTAAATGAAAAGCTAGACTTGATTCACGACACTAATTTATTGGAGACATTATTACAGACACTGACACAGCATGGGGCCAACAGTCGAGACATATTCAGTGTCTGTATTGCCTGCATGCTAACCTGCACAAAAACAGATTTAGTGAGAGAAACAGTGTTTAGGACCTGCTGCACTCTGGACTGAGCTAAAAGTTCCTCTTTTCTCTTACACAAACAAGGGTGTAACTGTCCTGATGCAGGTCTTTAAGGTGGACACTTTTCCTCCCTTCTCTAGATAAAGTGAGACAACATATTTTGTATCAACCAACCTCACTGCTAATGGGACGTGGTGACATCTGTCTCAAAATAAAACAACCCGTTTTAAAATGATTAGATTAGATTAAAATACCCTGCAATGAACATGCAGGTCGTTTTATATGTGTCTCATGTGTGTGTTGAATCTGACTTCCCAAATGACAAATTGTAGTAAACTCAACTCAATTTCCGTGTGTATGTGTGTGTGTCATAAGCCATGCATATGAAGTTACATAAAACTAATAACGTTCGTTTCACGGTGAACGGAATTAACTTTTTGCTTACTTGAGAACCTCAACTATTGTCCTCTTCCTCTTAAAGGGACAGCGGGAGTATTTCGACTCTGCAGCTGCAGGAAGGATGCGTGTCGCTTTAAACCTCACATGACAGTTCGTAGAGGTGAAAGTGGGCTGCTGTGTGTGACTTTGCACTGCGCTGTTTTGGGGCTTTAGCATTCTCATACCCCGCTGTCGACCTTTGGAGCTCGGGGCGGGTAGGCAGCTCCGCCGTCCACGGAGGCAATTGGCTGCGCTCTCCATAGCCGCTTCCTATTGCACATTGTGGCCCAAACACAGCAGACCGTGCACACACCTCGTGTTTTTACACGCACGTTATGGGGCGCGAGTGTGCACGATGCTGCAGGAGTCCAAGGTCCTATCGGTCCGTGGCGCTCTTATAGGAATGTTTAAAGAGTAACGAGGTTATCCGTGTCCAGCAGACCACACGCTGCTGACAGTTGTGCCCTGCAGGCCAGGAAGCCGACCGAGCAGGCGGACGGAGTGTCGAAGGCGGACTGGGAGGAGAAGTCACCGCTGTAGCAGCATCGGGCAACGGCAGAGCACGGAGCCATGACCGAGAAACGGATGTCGCGGTGGTATTTCGGTGGGCTGGCGTCGTGCGGGGCTGCTTGCTGCACGCATCCTCTGGATCTGCTGAAGGTAAGCTGAGGGCAACAGTCGGCGTGTAACCCTCCGCCGGTGTGTAGAGGAGACAGGCCTGAATACCAGGCGACAGCTGTTTCCAGCAGTAGACCTACAACAGGATAGATTACAGTTATTAACCTCCTGACCTAACCATCGTGTTACTGTTATAGATCTCAGTGTGCGTGTTAGCCGCGGTGAGCTTTTAGAGGGCCTGCCATAGTCCGAGGTATCGCATGTCTTTCATGGCATCACTGTAATGTCTATCAGGATGGCCAAGGCTGTTCAAAAATAGGGCACAGGTTAAGACAAGCGAGAGCTTGTCAGCCCAACTACCAACTTATGTAGTGAAGTAATTGTTGTATTCATTTTAAAGTACACAGAATAGCCCAATGTAGCATTATTTTTCTATTCAATAGTTATGTTTTGTTGAGATAAATAGCCTACAATGTAGCAATTTACCCTTTTCTAAGCCCCGCCCCCTGCTGCTACTCTGTCAAACTGTCGGAGCTACCCTAACCAAGGAGCCCACACTGCCACTAACTGCTGTATACATATTATTACATTGTTGGGGAAACAGAAAAGCAGACGGGGATATATCCGGGATGTCAAACTGATTCAGCAGCATTGAAAAAAAGATTAAGATCAAAGTCTAAAGAGTATAAATGATCACAGAAGACAATAAAATTAGGCAACACTGTTCCTGTGACGCCGGGTAGGTCTTAATTCACTGTTACAATCATAAAGAAGCAAAAGCAGCATGTGTGAACATTCAGTATACCTTCAGAAGCTAGCGTAGCATAGAAGTTAGTGACGTGCTAACATACTCTGCTAACACCTAAACCAGCCTGAAAATGAAGGAAAAGAATGGCACGAGAGTTTATAGAGCAGAGCAGGAAACTTGTCCGACCTTGTGTGTGTGTGTGTGTGTGTGTGTGTGTGTGTGTGAGAGAGAGAGAGAGTGTGTGTGAGTCAGTGTGTCAGTGTGTCAGTGTGTCAGTGGGGTCATGCATGTTCACTCTTGTTAATCTTTGCATCACTGTGAGGCACAGAGTAGTAAATCAGTAGGCTACATCTCTACCTAATTTACTTTACTGGCACCTCTCTCTTGTTTGCTTCGAAGACAGCTGCGCATGACTCTGATAATGCCAACTGCTCCTCAGGCAGTCACGCCATGTGTAATTACGTAGACGAGGTCGTTAATCATCACATTGCAGTAAAACTCTCCTCTGGAGTGCTTTATTTCTGCCCTATCTTTCCTACTAGCTGGTGATGCCATAAGTACATATAGTATATAAAACAGAGGAATTCAACAAACGAAAAAAGTGATGACCCCCAAAAAAGGAGAAAGTCATGTTCCCCGCGGTGTAGTCCTGAGCCACTTCTCCAGTGGACTAAATGTCCACATTGAGTGTACATGGGCTGGGTGAATAGATGGTAGTTCTTTAAGAACACTAAGAACTGTCAGGTGTTTGTTAATCCAAGACTGGGAGACTGTTTGTTAATCTAAAACCACAGAATGTGACCTTTGTGTCTTCCAGCTGCAGACACAGTAGATGTGCTTGGTGGATTTCCTGGATTTTTGATCAACTCTAAACAAAGCAAAGTAGAATATTTTAAGGAGATATCACTATTATTAATCACAACCCTGTCTAAGCAGTAAACATGCTCTCTTGAGAACTTTTCATAAATATATGTATTCTGCAGTTGTCTGAGGACATTCTGATTTATGCATAATAATAACAAATGCAGCTCAAATGACAGTGGCGTGAACCTACTATTTTTATATTCATTTGATCTTAATTCCAACAAGTCAGTATGACTCTGGTTTCTATCCTTGCGTTTTGATCTGCATTAGTTTGGGATTGTCTTTAAGTCCAAGAAAGACTCACATTGGTTTACAGACGGGGTTGGAATTGAAACAACTGAAATTTGCAAATGCCATTCCTTCAAATCCCTAAAAATGGAAAAGAAAATGATTCCTTAAATCTTGAGCCCTGTTTTTTTGCCTGTGTTGGTTCACATTTTTGAAAATTGGCACCGTTAACAGTATGCAGAATGTTCCTGTTTTCCATGTACCCATGTGACCCCGATCACTAGATTACTTTGATACTGAAGAAAACCAAAAAATGTAACGATTCAGGCAAGTTCTAGACCTATTGTTTTCCATATTCTCTAAATGTATTTATGTTTATTTATGATGACATGTTTTTATATCTTATGATGTTCTCAGTTGTGCAACAGAAAACGTATCCATATACTCAGAACATCCCCCTGGGTTCTCTGTGTCATCCAATACATCTTTCACTCTTCATCGTCGATGGAGCAGCTACACACTTTATACCTGATGACATCACACATTTTAATTTTAACACTCTAGTTTTTGGATTTCCTGATTTTAGATCTTAGGAATAATGTGAATGCATTTTGAAAACAGGCGTAGTTCCCCTTTAAGGGACTATCATTGCCTCCGTGGGACCAGCCGTTGATGCAGTTCCAGCTGCTTCCCAAGTTGCTAAACAGGTCAAACTACAATAAGTGACTTCCCCTTGCAAAGCTTACGCAGTCTCTTAAATCTTGGAATCAATACCTGAGCCTCAGTCATTGTTTTCCTTCAGGTCCATTGTGTTGTACAGTGCAGAACAAAAGAATGTGTCACTGTCCAAATACTTACAGACCAGCGCCAGTCATGTGGTCTTACCCCAATCAAACTGCTGGAGTGGCAGTCGGGGGAGAAATGTTCTAGGTGTTGGATGTAGATATCACCATCTGTGCTGGTCCAGTATCAGGACTGGTGCTATCATAAGGAGGTGTTTTAGCTGCAAGAATATGTGAAAGAATACTGTAAAAACTAATTGAGAAGTCCTTATTTATACATTGTGGAATTAAATTGTTATATATATATATATATATATATATATATAAAAATAAATAAAATGTGTGGGCGCCCTGTGTTTATTTCAGCTACAGCACAGTAAATGCCCAAACTGTTGATACTTGGGTGTTGTGGGAACACTGTGTTGGTAATGGGTAATGTCAGGCATGTAGAAATGAGAACATGTGTGTGATGAGAGCTGGAGTTAGCTCCTAATCACCATCACCACCTGTGCCAGAAGGAATTGGTTCCCACACGGTGAACACTGTTCACATTCAACAACGTTGAGCATATTTCAGCTGCTGCTGCACATATTTCTCTGTGGCCTGAGCTGCAACACCTCCCATCGCTGCGTGAGCAACGAAGGCTCAAATGATACACAAAACCAGTGGCCACATTAAATGTTAGATTCTGATGATGACGATGGTGAAGCTGTTTTCTGTCAGCGGACAGTGAGGCAGATATTGACTTTGTAGCAATGGCCTCATAATGCTGTCGACTTATCACATTTCTGTTAAAGCTGAACAGCGGGGCATCTAAATCTAGGACTGAAGTGTGGACGTGAGAGGAGAGAGTATGTGAATGTTGTTTTCAGCAGGGAAGTAGGGATTAACCAAACAAG
>NW_022280061.1:2168118-2282384 GCF_004355925.1 Anarrhichthys ocellatus | reverse complement strand
GTGTGTGTGTGTGTGTGTGTGTGTGTGTGTGTGTGTGTGTGTGTGTGACATCATGTACAGCACACAGTGGCGTCATGTCTGACCTGTGTCTTGGCCCACAGAGGGTGTGAGGAGACTGTTCTCAGGAGCCACCATGGCCGCCAGCAGAGGAGCGATGGTCACTGTGGGTCAGGCAAGTCACCGATGTTCAAAGGGCAACTTTACGACATCCTTTCCAATGCCTGCAGGTTTTAAAAAGACCTCAAGGACTCTGAGTCTGTTCCTTTACTATTGTATTGTACTTTATTCTACACAATCAGTTTAGATTCTCCTCAATACATTAAGAAGATATTAATCATGTGAAACGATATGTCAAAGTCTTTTTAATAAGATAATGTTAAATCAATGGTACATTAATGAATCAATGCTGAATCAATTTCCTAGATGATTATGCTGCTTGTTCAGATGGTTCCATTCAAGCGATGCATTATGCATTAATCCGTATAACCTCACTTAACTTCGTAAAGTCTGTGTTGGCAAGCATATCCACAGGACGCTTACTTCAGACTGTAGCACGGATACAACTGTTCACATCCAATTAGTTCAAAAACGTCAACGTACTGTATTCATATGGATTAACTGTGTACCACACAATAAGGTACAACATAGAACACATTGCATGTTGGAACACTGAGCATGCTCTAAAATATTACGAAGGCTGCCTACAAACTGTTTTGATAGAACTGTAAAACAAAAACATGTCAGCCGTCTCCTGATTGTTTCATATGTTATAGTAGTTTCTTCTTTAATGTAGTTAAAATGCCATCGTTCCAGCCCGTGACTGTTGCTTCCAAAAGCCATGAGTGAAAGTGAAGGATTGTGGGTATTTGTTAATGACTGGTGGGCTGGTAATTTAATTCAGTCGGAGCTTATCCCGTGTGTAACGGGGAGGCCAGTTGTGTGCTTTACCTGCAGTGGCTCGTTACTCACAGCTATGTGGAAGTCGAGCTGTATTTAGAAAGATGGGGCTTCAGTCAGCTTCAGGTAGTAAAGAGAAACACCAGCACAGATTAGATTGATTATCAGAATGACACAAACCTTTCCTCCTCTTACTTTGTATTTAGTTGGCGTGTTATGACCAGGCCAAGCAGCTCGTGCTGGGAACAGGCATGATGGGAGATAACATACTCACGCACTTTGTTTCCAGCTCCATCGCTGTGAGTATCGGGTTTTATTTGTGTGCCTTGGAAGCCTCATCGAGTCCGTTCTGTGATCTGATGACTTGTTCCTCTGCAGGGAGGCTGTGCTACATTCTTGTGTCAACCTCTGGATGTCCTAAAGACGAGGCTGATGAGCTCAAAGGGAGAGTACACTGTGAGTGGACCCCTCCCATCACTGTCCCCTCTAATCCTTTCATTAGTCTGTTTCTGTTTGTCCATCCTCTTCATTCCTCAGGCGCTGCTTCTAATCCAGTGTGTCTCTCTCTTTAGGGGGTGACGCATTGCTTAAGAGAAACTGCCAAGCTTGGTCCTCTGGCATTTTACAAGGTACAACAACAGCACACTATAAATGGAATGTGCTCAAACTTTGAAAGCTGTATAGCAACCAGTATGTAGCACTTTGAGCAGCTTACATACAATGGTTAAGTTTGGATGCTAAATGGTGTGGTCCTTTTTTTGCTTGTAAGCTACAGTTACCAACGCAAATTAGTTTACGCTGTCCCACAACGACTCTGCTAGTTCAGCTGTCAATCAAACGCACATACAGACCTGCCCACTCGGAGGCATGAAGGAGCATTTCTGATGTAACTTTAAACAATGAAAAAGCATTAAACCGAAGATTCGCCACATTTTATGTGGATGTCCAGTCAGTCTTGATGGTAAATGTAGTCGATGAAGCAATGAATTCCTCATTGTGTGCCGAGGGGGCGCCGTGCTCTAGAGGCCGCTCAATAACAGAACTTCCTTGTTCTCTTGATGTGATGGTGATCTAATGCATATTTTTGGTTGCAGGGTCTCGTCCCCGCAGGGATCCGCTTGATTCCTCACACGGTGCTCACCTTCATCTTCCTCGAGCAGCTCAAGAAAAACTTCGGCATTCGCATCATCTCCTGAGCACGCTCTGTGACAAGCCGCTCTTCAACCCCCCCCCCCACCGACAACACCCTGTCAGCGCTCTGCTTTTGGCATTAACAAGAAAAGAAAGGAGTCGTGCACAGTTTATTTTGGACTCGTGCATGTTTTTCGTCTCCTTTTTGCTCTACCGCTATCTCACAGCTAGCAATGGCTTTGATTATTATGAGCACCAACTTCTAGAAAGAACTAATGCTAATGATGTCCCTCTGTCAGCTTGGATTATCAATATGTTAAGAAAGGGCGAGCTAAATATGAAGGTGCTTCAAATGGGGTTATTAGAGTGACCTGCCGGATTTAGAGAGAAGATTTAAATTAGCTCTGGCAGGTGTTTAACGTAGTTGTCCCCATGTAGGTGGGGTTAGTTGGACATATTGAGATAAAGTATTTATTTTAACTAATTCCAAATCAGATGTAGTGATTTATGTTTTATTTCTCGATACTTACGCCCAGTTCATCAGCGGTGAACAGCGCCTTCAGGGCTCAACAGTTGTGGCTTAAAAAGTTAGTGTCACGAATGTGTTTCCTATTAGTCCTCTGCAACACCTCACTGGTGTCGTATAAGACCGGGACAGAGTCTGTGATACAGCAGAAGTAGAAAATGCAAACAAACACAGTTTAGCCTTATCATCAGTGCCATCTTTTACAATCTATTCTATTTCCCAAACAGCCATTACTAAAACATGATTGATTTACATAGTAATCATTCCCAACAGTTGTGACCCTGTGTGATGCACCCTGAATTAAATGGTTCATTTGTTTGCTTTTTCTTCACAAAATGAATATTTTATAACTGGAAATCAATTACTAGCAGGTTCAAAATGTTACCTTTGACCCAATACTTCATTCCGATTCTTCTTTAATCGTTTCACGCTTAAATCTTTTGGAGAAGAGGACCAAGTTTCTGTTGTATTGTTTTTAAGTGAGGAGGGAGTTTGTGGGGAAACTGTGAAGCAGAAAGAGCAGACTGGTGAAGGTAGATTTGGTAGTGTCTCCTTTAGTGTTCCAGTGAAATTCTATATGACCACTTTAACTCCTAAAGGTTCTGACTGTATGACTGGAGATGTCTGTAGAGGACATTTTATAAGGCACTTTATCAAAAACCCTGGACTCACGCTGACTAGACCCGCTGCATACTGTAACACGCTCTAAAAGTAATAAAGAGATCAGATGTTTTGAGTTTAATTTTAATGGTTCCAATAGAGGCCAATCTGTAATGTTTTTGACATGTTGCGTGCCAGTTATTGTCTCAGTGATGTACTGCCTTCTCTGTGCTGTGCCTGCTCTTTTGACGGAGACTTTGTCAAGTCATGGTGCCTTACAGTGTGTGTCCTCCAGGGGGCGGTATGTGCCCACATCAACAATTGGGCATCATGTGAAGCCCCACACCTTCATCCAAGGGTTTTTAAACCACAAGCTCAGAGCGACCTAAATAATGTGAACCTGCATGTTCTTATGCTCACGCATCTTAACACGGTGAGGTACTGTAGATCAGCCATAGTGACTAATGTTAACCCCAGCTTTAATCATAATGCACAGACATTTAACTGGAGGGACCCACAGTTCTGGGTGTTGTGAATTTATATTTTGTAGATTACCAATTGTTGATTTTGGAATTAAAATACTGATCAATAATGTGTTTTTGTGTTGTTTCATCATCTACTTTGGTAAAACAATAAGCCAGGCTGTATACTTTTATTTTGGTTGCAAATCACTCCACGTTTATAATTTGATAAAACAGCTGCAGGCCTTGTGATCAGTGTTCAATCCATGTAATAAAAGCAAAAAAAGTTATCTTTGTGTTTTCTGTTGCCACAAGCTCAAATGATGTTCCGACTGAAGCGTTACCCTCTGGGATCTGCCCTCATCAGAACAAAGACTGACTTTAAATGTAGCTCCACTGGTCTTCCTCACCACCCCACAGATCTATGATCAGTTCTTATTTTGCAGAGTTGAGGCCTCCCAGCCTGCACCATGTGACGGGACCATCCAGGTTAAGAGGTCCAGCTGTGATGATGAGCGGCGGCAGTGTGGCTCTGTTCCTCCACCTAGATGAACATTGCTTTATTACTACTATCCATCACATGCAAAGCGTTAATGACTGAGCACTCAAATCTACCATCACATACATGTATGGGAATTTATCAGCCGTATGGCTCTCTGCATGGACAGCCATGCTGCCAGAGTGTGCAGTGATGAGGAGAATGGGGCTATGGGCCTACGTAGTGATGTTCTCATTTCAGAAATGTGCCTTGATTTTTGGAGGAACCATCATCCTATTTACCACTTTAACAATCAAGCAAGTCGGGTTTCATGAGCTGAGATCAGAATCATTACACATGCAAGAAAGAAGAAGTAAAGATTGCAAGTTTGAGTTTTCTGGTTCAGTTCAGTCTGAAAACAAACCAAGAACAAACATGTTGTACAGGACAATACATTTAAAGATTCAGGGTGATTCACCGCTGAAACAAATGTCTCAGATTTCTTCCTTTCAGGACCACAACTGAGAACATTTTGGCCGAAGACAGAGAATTCTTTACAGCGATTTTCTTGACAATGGATATTTATTTTTTCAGTAAATTCAAAATAAACATTTCTGTTTTCTGACTTGACAACTATGTACAATTTGTTGCTGCTTTTCTATGAATGCAAGCGCCTGACACAAATGTGTCCCTTAGGGATAACAAAATACCATCGAATCATACAACAGAGAAATAGTGCAGCAGCTTCAATTTTAATATTAAAGAGGCATATTTTGTTAAATGAGAAGCAAGCACACAGGGTACATACAAATGAATAGGTCGAATTCAAAGAGGGTTAGATTGAGCTGCCTCTCACTTCGTTCAGGTGAAGGCTATGTTGTAACTAATTTGTGCAATTTGCACTTGGCAGGTTTCAGAAAAAAATACTTTTTGACTTTAATTAAGTCGAGTTCAAAAGGCAAAGAAAAACATTCGACTTCGTGATTTTGCATTTGTCGTCTCTGCTACATGTTGTGCCTAAAAAGGGAGATGACATCTCCAAATGTTCTCTAACATCACCCTTCACCCTTCTACCAACAAGACTCTGAGAAAGACTGAAAGAAACTGTTTGAGTTCCAACAAAGGACCTGAACACTGGATCTGGATTCATTTTGTTGAAAAGCAAAGCTAAGAACCCACTTTGCTTAATGGAGGTACAAGGTCTCCTCAAGATTCTTATTTCTGCATGTTGAGTGAGTGTAAAAATGTGAAATGAGAGCAGGTTAATCATTATCAGTAATGGAATATATAATTCAAAACTATGAATTAGAATTAGTCGACAGTAGCCCAGAAAGGACAAACTAAACACTAGCTCCAGAGAGAGCTTTAAACATGTTTTTACGTTACCTGAAGGCCACCAGAGATCTCCGACCCTCTTGTGAAACAGCTTGTTATTATTGTGGTAAGGATGGACTTTAGCGTTACCACAGTTTTGCACTCAACAGCTGACGTCACCACGGTCTTGGGGAGTGAAGAGTGAGCAAAAGGGTTTGAAGTTGATTGCAATCTGCAACCATTTAGCTAGATGGCACCAAATGCTACACACTGTCCCTTAAAGTTCAATGGGAATTGATTTTTCCCAGTCTTTCCCCACTTTCCTGTGTCTGTCTGCCCATCCATCTTCCTCTGCGTTGTCTGTGAGTATGGCTTCCCTTAATCAGCTAGCGGCTCTTCTTTCACTTACCTGTGTTTCATCAGTTAGTCGCTTCGCCCAGCCAGCACACCTGGCTTCCATCAGCCTCATCAACCCCAGTGTATAAACTTTGGCTCGTCAGCCACTCTCTGCCAGTTTGTTGACGGCCCTCATTGGAAGTAGTCTGCGGCGACGTTTGTGATATAAGCCCCGTGTTTATTCGCCTTGCTTCTAACGGTCCTCTCTGTGTCTCATCGCTCGCTTACCTGTGTCATCGCTCACACCATGAAGCCTGCAAATCTAAACTCATCAACACCACGTCATCCTACCCCGCCATATTCCCAGCCTCACTCCTTCAACGCCAGCTTCTTCGGATTCTTCCTCCTTATTCCCAAATCCCCTCTACTTGAATTTACAATTCAACTATTTAAACCTTTCCCCTCGTGTCCTTGTGTCTGCGCCTAGGTTCCCCTTGAGTTTATAACCTAACCCCTCACCTTTAGCATAAAATCTATTTAAAAAATTAACCAAATTATACCAAATATGCTTGTCAGAAATGAAGCATAGCATCATTAGTTCAGGAAGAGCACGGACGTCATTCTTGTATTGGCTAATCGGCACCAGCTGTTTCCAATAAACTTCACAATCACTGATAGAAATTAAAGCTTTTACTCTCTTTACTCAAGTTTCTTTGAGTCACTCACCAAAGAGAGTTGGGCTTTCAAGTCACTTTAGTCACAGAGTCAGTAAACCAGAGACAGACAGCAGTAACAAACGAGACGGACCAACACAGACTCCAGCAGTAAACCATGACTGTGGCATGGAACTTGTTGGTGAATGAGTGACCGAGTCAGACCTTCAGCTCAGGGCAGGGGTCGGGCTTGCCTTTGTATATTTATACACACATATTTGAATGGCACCTGTTTCATTGTGTTTCACAGCTAAAATATCCGACATCAAGTTGGTGTTTAGTGTCGCTCAAAATGTGACATCCAACAGGGGGTGTATCAGAGGTATATATTGTAAGAAAAGAGTGAGACATGCCAGAGGGCAGTGTGCAACTGAGTTGTTTCTTTCTCTCAAGCACACAAACCAAAACACATATTTCACCTCATGTTCTCTCGACTTCATCACAACCAATAAGACTGATGCCTCTGCCAAAAAACTGTGTGATGAATTGGGTGTACAACAGGGAGGAAAGTCTCTCTCTGACACGCTCGCATTGCATTTCTGCTGGGAGGAATATGTGAGTGATCATAACTCACCCTCTGACTGTGGGACAAACAGGGGGGAGCTGCAGATGTTTGCCTGTGCTGAGTGTGTCTTGTGTGTGTGTGTGTGTGTGTGTGTATGCGTGAATCACAATAGGTTCTCCTCTGATCAGCGTTGTTGGGATGGATATCAGGCTTTGTGGTTTATCACCCGGGGGATAATCCCTCTTGACCCGCAGCCTCACACTGATCGCTCTCCTGTCACCAAACCAATAACAACTGACAAGGGGCTGAGAGATAAATAGTCTGTTGTAATAACCTACTTTCTCCTCTGTAACACAGAGTGTGTGTGTGTGTGTGATTATGGTGAATTAGTGTGTTGTAGGTGTGGGTAAGTGTCAGAAGGATTAGAGGGATTGGGGCGAAAGGACGAATAAAGCGTATCTCTTTGTGGGCAGGTCCTACATACGTGTGTGCACGAACATGTCTCCATGTGAAAGGATATCTAGGCCTGATCTATGAGTGCAAGCTGACTTTAATTAGGTTTTCATCTTAAGCGTAATTGAAGTGGTGTTTGTCTGTGAAACCTCCATCAATAACTTGATGCTGAACGTTGTTTCTCAACTTTTCACTCACATTTTCTTTGTCTTTTTACATTTTCCACTCCTGGTTCGTGATAATCTTATTGTCAGTGTGACAACGAAGTGACATGTGTTTGAGGAAATGTGGACTTGCAGATTGTTGCCACGTTGTCTCACAGGGCTTTAGAGCAACACAGGAAAGGGCTATTATAAAACCATATTTCTCAGAAATGTGAGGCGGGGGGGAAAATGTACACCAGCTGGAAAAAAAGGCAACAACAGATCATTTGCATATATGCATCTAATGATTCCCATTCATGCCTGTTTTGTTTCAGATTCAGTTGCTTTACATTCAGGGCAAAATAATTAGTTGGAACCGCGTTAAACTGCCTAGCAACAGCCTGAAACGATGGTTTAAAAACATCCCCAAAAGGAGGCCTGAGGCATTCTTTTTTTCTAGTTTTACTCAGGAATATTTATCTATACATCCAGACAAGGGTTCTGCAGACCACAGTTGCCTTTGAAACATATTTTTCCGTTGCTCGCCTGCACATGGCACATCCTGCAGCAGCACATACATCTGTGCTCCGAACATGTGCAGCCTCAATGGGCCCCCTACACCTTTTTACTACATCCTTTATCACGCATGTATAAATAACAGAACCAACAAGTAAACACATGCATCTGTAATGGTCATTACGGTATTTATTATTTATCAGTAATAAAGTGTTAATAACACATTTAGGTCTGCAGAACCTGAAATCTCTGCATATGTCAGCCCTGTGTTCTCGACAACCTGTAACTAATGTGGGACATTTTCATGTTTTCTTACGTCTTCGTTACCCTGAGCATAAGACAAAGGTGGAAAGCCGTCTGGCTGCTTCACTGGGGGAGGATTACTGTATTTCTTAATAACACTGGAATGTGACTTCACTGCAATCATGCTTTGTTTGCAGAATTAAGTTCATTTAGTAACTTTATTAAATCAGGTAATCTAATTGGGATTGAGCACTTTTCCAAGAGAGACCTGAGAACAACCGACATTTGTGCTCAAACAACCACAAAACCAGCAGACGAGAAGAACAAGTTTAAAGCCAGACAACCATCAATCAAGCAACAGAAAGGATGAATGAAAACCATTGCAAGCAGCATGAAAAACATCAAGACGTCAATGCAAATTAAAAAATAAAGTTTCAGGGCAGTTCGTGGTTTATTCAATTTAAAAGGTGCACGGTACCTGAAACTCGATCGTCCAAGGTTAGTATTAGCTAAATGGAGAAGTTAAAGGAGTGTGTATCGTAGTTCACGAACCCTTTTCTTTGTCTGCCTGACTCCACGCTCATCCCGCTCTCCTCGTAGATCTGAAATAAGAAACAATGTGTGTTCACTGCTCAACAGACAAAAAGACATCTATGCACAGTCACAAACTGAACTGTATTTCAAGATTCCCAGTTTTGGATGAACAGAGAGGTTATCAAGATTGATCAGAAGTTATTCATTCATTTGTAGGCACCTACAATAATGATCTCAGAGTTATTGACATTCAGTCGGAGAGAGTTTGGGGACATATAGCATGCAATAAACAGCAAGCAACTCTGGGTTTATTGATATAAAATGGGTTTTATATCAATGTCACTAACAGGGAGTAACAAAATACATCAATGGAGAACAATACAAAGCATTTTGCTGTGCTTGATCGTATCAGTCTGAGGAAGGAGAGACATCATGGTGAGGCTAATAACCATCGGGGCGGATATAATGTTTCCTATTTTTCTGCTGTAATGGACCAGAAATCCTTTACAATGTGAAGATTAACACTGTTACTGGATGGTAGAGTGTACATCACTACAGCAATGCACACTCATATTCTTTCATTAAGGGTTTTGGGAATATCCCACTGTAGAAAACTCTTAAGAGTTTTGAAACCATTTTCAGAGAAAAATGTCAAAAATCTATTCGTATTTGTCATAGTTTCCATCAACTTGCTGTTTATCATTTTCAAAAAGTTGTAATTGAAGAGACAGTACTGGGACTTTGACTAAGATACAAGTTGTTTTTTTTATTTTTACATACGCACACACACACACACACACACACACACACACACACACACACACACACATTCACAGAATAAGAGAGACAGAAATTAAAGGAGGTTTCGTCACAATTGGTGAGGGAAATTAAAATCGAATGGAACAGATGTCATCAAAGAGTCTTATTATTAAGAAGATCTGCAGTTGCCATCTGCACAATGTTTACAAATTAATTGCCCAGATACATCTTTATGAATTCAAAGCATCACTGCCAAATTCACATCAGCGCTTTCAGTCGATTCCCAGCAGGAGGAGAGGAAGATGGCTGAGAGTTTTCCAGTGACCACTTTAATGATGAGCAACAATTGATAGAAATTTAAGGAAAACGTTACTTTTCATCATGTGAAGCAGCTCTGACGTTAGTGGGCCTTTTCTTTTTCACTTCATTCAGGCTTATTAAATACATCCATTATACTTAAAAATGTGTTGTATAATAATGTGTTACACAACAGGCTTTTTAACCTTTAAAATATCTAAACTATGTGTGTGTGTGTGTGTGTGTGTGTGTGTGTGTGTGTGTGTGTGAGACAGAGAGTAAATCAATTCTTTGTTCATTCAACAAAATACTGTCAGTTGATGCTTTAAGCTTCCAACTCTCTCTGAACCTTATGATTTCACATCTTAAATCACAATCGCAGTTTGTAGAGTTATTAGAATTAATTGTGTAAATTGACTCCACAAACATGCACGTGTTTGTGTGTGTTTGAGTGTTTGTACGTGTAACTGATGGAGGACAGCCTCGCTGTTTCAGAATGATGATGATAATGCTGTTTTTCTTTCCTTTAAAAAAAAAAAAGGCTTTTATGATGTTATTTTCATTAAACTCGGACCCTCTTCATGTCTGATTCGGGTTTCCCCCAAAATAAGATAAAGTTTAACAAATAAAATTGTGAAATACCATGAGACACTTTTACAGTCGGACAGGTTTTAGATGATACACCACGTTTAACATCAGTATCAGAGACGAAGGTTATTATCATGCATTGCTTATGAAACCTGTGTGTTTTCACAAATAATAGAAAATAGAACCCTGACCCTGAATGAAATCGCTCTGAGCAACGGTGAATCACATCTTCTTGCTTTTAATGCAGAACAGAATGGAGATTCCTAGGGGATGGGGATGCTTGTTCAGTAAATATTAAAATAACTCAACTCCTCCATCAAAATGAAAACAACAGACAAGACAAATGACTTACACAACGCAAAACTCTCCTTTTAAATAATTAAACCCATGGTAAACAGTTATACACGGTCATCTTTGTTCTTGTATAATCAGTGTTTATTACTGTATGAAAGTCGAGGATTGGCAGTGATACAATTAACCAATTATGTCAAATTTAAACATTATTTGTAGTTCATGCGCAACATGACAACAAATGTAAATATAAATATAAAAAATCCACTTGTCACTTTCATTTTTAAGAGTATCAGTGAAAAGCACTCGTCAACGGAGTTTTAATTTGCCATTATGTTTATGAAAACAAAATAGAAAGTAAATTTAAGTTTTAATATTGTGTTGCAGTGAAATGTTTATTAGACCGGGTTAATCTTACCTCCCTTAACTTCCACATGTATGACACTGAGACAGAGCTGAACGTCACGGGACTGCAGTCAGAGAACAGATGACGAACAGGGGCTCCACTTTGTTCCCCTCACGAGTCTCATTGCTTCATCAGCAGGTCACGGATGTGTACGAGGACTCGGGACCCAAATGCAGACACTGAAACCGAACAGGTCGTAGAAACGAAACTTCACAGGTGTGTCAGCAGGTGGGCATGCTTTGTGAATGTGAAGAGATGAGCAGGTGGATGTGATCTTCCGTGAGAAAGAATGACAAATGAGAGAAAGAGAGAAAAAATGTCCAATGCCTGATCCACATTCAATTATGAACACCGGCTGGGAACGGACCTGCATGAAACTAACTGTACTCGTAATCTTACCGGAAACTCGACAAGTGGTATTTCAAAATAAATGTATAAAAGCACAGTACCACACATACAATGATAAACACCATGGGATGTTTTATTCCTCCAGGGCTGTCGAGGAGCTGAGGATGACTACAACTTCCTGAATTGAAAGCCAATTTAACAGACAAGGTTCTTTACATCCTATTTATATGACGTCATGCTTTGACATTTACAGAAGTGAAGGAGAACCAGCAAAGAGATTCAGCAAAGAGCACCAGCTAGACAACTTCAAGGTTGTAGTGATCTTTACATTCCTTTGCTCTGGACTAAATCTGCTCAGCATCTTGTTTGTTCTGTCATCTTTGTTAAATATCCTGTCATACAGTGTTCCTCATGTGCTATAACAATGGTGGTAATATTGTGTAATGTGTGTAACATACAGAAGACTGTAGCTTTTAAAATGAATGTTTACATCCAGGCATATAGCATATCAGGCCTACTTAGTATACATGCCCTTGCACTACTTGTAGGCTGGGTCTCAGTTACATAATTCACATATGACATATTCTCATTATGGATGAAGGCATATTCTTTGAAGTTGCATTTTTACAGACAATCTTCTGCTGCTTTTTAAAACAAGTATTCACATTTACATAAGCCAGACCCACGATTGTAACAATAAAACTATTTGTTTGTGTGTGTTGTACGTGGTTATTTTTGATGCATTGACTTGATTTCCTAGTCTCTGGGTATTTATAATGAGATCACAAGAGATACAATTGTATTGGAAAATCATATAATCATTATATGGCAGATCAAACTGATATATTTAATGAAGTAAACACACACACTTGCGACCAATTCACTCTGAGTTGTATTTTGAAAGTTTCCACCGGAAGTCTCCTCTTCATATTCTGGCTGGTTTGACGGGATTGGAGCGCAGAGCACCAGCAGCGGACCGTTCAGCCTCTCAGTGCGACGCGCTTCATTCAGTCCGAGCGCCACTTCTTCAGAAAAGTGATTTACGGAGAAACAAAAGTGAGCCGAACTTGACAAGCGACAAGTCGAGAACTCACAAGTCCGTTCTTTCTTTTTTATTTTTTCGTTTTCATCCTCAGTTACCTTGTTTATATATATATTTGTTTTTGTCCCGTCTACCTTTGGACACGGTGATGCGTGCCGGTGGTGCTCTCCGTACTGAAGGATACCTGCGGTGATGGGTCGGTCCGCGAGATGAGCAGCGGGCGGTGTGGGGGTGCCAGGGGCGCACGAGCAAGTCTGGACGCATAGGTAAAAGCTGGTTCTGTTGATGTTTTGCTCTGTTCATCTGTTCTCTCTCAGCTTTAGAGGAACAGTGTGTCTGCTGGCGGATACAACTTTCTGATGTACTATCCGAAGTAGATTCCTCCCTTTCTTCTTCCTCACACCATTGCATTCTGGAGGAGAGCGCACCCTCAACTTTTTGAGATGTTTCAGGAGCTATAGCGTGTATGTATCTGTGTGTGTGTGTGTGTGTGTGTGTGCGTGTGCACGCTCGCTCTCTTAGCTATACGTGAGTGCGCGATTGTCTTATCGCTAAGTCGTATTTAAAACTGCATGAACAGCAATCCGAGTTCACTGTGGTCTTTATTCATCATCTGTCCCCTTTATGCCATAGTGATCCATAACCCACGACACATACTTTCCTATGATTCATCCACCTGCCATACATTAATATGCACTGCTGATGATGTTTTAATCTCCCTAAACTCATTCAATGTTAAACAATTTAATTTCTCGGATATGTATATAATGTAATGCGAGTTATTTTTGAAACATTCTCTTCACTGCAGTATTATACATTTTTGTATTTTTCTTTCTGGAGCTGTAGTCACACAATACTTCCACTATATAGGCGGCCGTGTATGATTGTGTGTATGTGACAAATAAATGAGGTTTGATAATGTTGCTTGTTGATGTTCAGGACAGACACGTTGAGGTTGTTTGAGACATTGAGCTGATAAAAAAGGACAGAGCGCAGAATATGAATCCATAGATGTTGTGAATGATAGGCATGTCATCTCCGAAATTTAATTCTGAAAATGTTAGTATAAATATTTCTTCTTTTTGCCCTTTCTATCCCTCATTATTTCTCTCTCTCCATGTTCTTTTTTTCCATTTCCTGCAAAGTTATATGAATGCAAGTACAGCTTCTTATTGATGCAAATCACTTTGGTAGTTTTGTGGCTCCTACAACATGTGAGTAGTGTGATGTGAAGAGCTGCACACAGCAGGTTTCAGGATTCTGTTTGACGTGAACATGATTGCTGAATGATTGTTTTTGTCATCATAATACAACAGCGATTCTTTTGTCTGAAACTGGAGAAGATATTTTGCAATCTCAACAAACAATTTTCCTTTCTTCGTCCCGAAATGTCTTGTTATCGATGCGTCAGACTGCGCTGGGTGTATAATCAGCTAGAATCAGCACACATCTCTGCCGCTTTTTTTTTTTGCTGCTTACGTTTAACATCTGGACAGAATACTTATTATAGCCTAATGCAGCTGCAACCAGAGTCCCCGTGATATGCCTTGAGGGGCGGAGAGTGGCCCTGCAGTCATCATCAGTTAGTTCATATAGAGGCCACATACGACATAAATCAGTGTTATGTAAGGGAAGAATTGTGTGCATTTGGTTGCTGCTGTAATAAGATCTTATTACATCAAGATCATTCAATTAATATTCTGTGATTGTAGAGCTGCAACAATTACTCTATCAGCACGTTGATCAGCAGAACATTAATTTGCAACTATTTTGATAACCAATTCATCTTTTTCGCCTCTTTTTAATGCAAAAATGTCTAATTTCTAGCGTTGCAAATGTGCTGATTTGTTGCTTTGTCTCATATGATAATAAACAGAAAGTCTGGGACTGACTTTAAATTCAAACAAGCAGTCTGAACTGATCACTCAGGGTGAAGGAAACAATTAATCGAGGAAACAATCAGCAGATTAATTGATGATGAATATTAAGACTTGCAGATGTAGAAAAATAAATGTATATACAACTGTTAAACACATGCCCTCTATGGCTTACTGTAATTTCAGGGGGCGTATTCAGGGTCTTTGTATTTTTATGTATTATTTCACTAACAGGTTTCTCCTCAGAGAAGTTGACCTGGACTCTCGTTCCGAGCCGTTTGGAAATTGTCTTCTGCTTTTAAAAGGGGATGAGAGAGGCTGATGTGATTGGCCATTAGTGAAGCCTGTCTCACCAACAGTGTCTTCATCCCATCTGTCCTCATTCCAGACTCGCACCGTGCTCTTTCTCTCGCTCTGTGTTCTTTTGCCCCCTTCTGTGGCTTCTTTCACTCTCCAAGAAGTAATATAAGTCGTCCTGCCTGAGGGCTCCGTGGTTCCTTCAGACCACTCTTTTGTAATGCTATGAGGGCCGGAGATTTGATTTGCTCGGTAAGGACGGATCGGCGCACATATACAGGGAACATTCACAAAGAGCAGATATTGGTTCTCAGACGTTGGTCTTTAAACATGAAAGCAGGTGAAGTAAGCTCATTTTTCTTCCATTAACTTCCTCCCTCTGACACTATTGTCAAAAAATTTGAGGTTCCACTGATTCATCTTTTTTCAACCAATTGTTGTGAAACAAGACTGAGCAAGTCTCATCGAGCAGTACTGTGGACGGGGCCTGTGGGGGGCATTTTTGGAAGAAAGTGTCCATTAATAACATATTGGACTCTCTTTTACTTCTTGAAGATACTTCCTGCTCAATGAGAAACGTTGTTTTTGGCATAAAGTGATAGTTGAATCAACACACTATACATTATAGCAGACTACTTCTAGTTTACATTTACTACCACCTACATTGTAAGTGAAGAAGAATCGTATACGCTGCTCCCCTCTGTCTCTTCTTATATTGATTATTTGGCAAACTAAAAGGTCTGTAAACAGCTGTGGCTGCACGGTGGTGTGTCAGCACGGGTTCTCTCCGGGTTCTCCGGCTTCGTGCACGGTCCAAAGAAATGTAGTTTAGGTTAATTGATGACTCTTAATTGCCCGTATGTGTGAATGTGAGTGTGTTGTTCATTGTTGTTGAATGGTTGTCTGTCTATATATATATACTGTATGTATCGGCCCTGCAATAGTCTGGCGACCTGTCGGGTGTACCCTACCTCTCTTTGATCGCTCTGTTATTTATTCATTAGGGAGGATAGTCTCTCTCTCCTGCACGCTGCATCACTACACCAACACACAAACATGCATGAACATACAGTAAATGTGAAAACGCATACATTCAGTGGTAGCAGCAAAGTCATATATATGCAAAAATACTCTGATCAGGCCCCAAATCTTTACATTTCTATTCTGCTCACTGTTGTAAAACACATGAACGGAGGAGTTTAAATATAATGGCTGTCCTTCCCTTTTAACAATTTAAACCACATTATTCGACACTTTTTCACAAGCGATAAAAAACAAAGTGGTGTGACAGCGCAGCATGTTGAAAGTTGTGTTGCGTCTATGTGGGTGTTTTTCTAAGCATGCGTGTTGAGAGAAGGTCTGCTCTATAAACACAATTGTTTATTTAATCAACATTGACCCAGGCTGGTTTTTCTGACGCACGCTGCGGTCACACACATATAACAACACGCTGTCACGATCAGGCTTTGCCTTGTGTGTTCTGTGTGTGTTTTTCTGTAGCTCCTCACTCTACCTGTCAGCCACTCCCTCAGCACCAGTCTAACTCAGCCACTCCCTCAGCACCAGTCTAACTCAGCCACTCCCTCAGCACCGGTCTAACTCAGCCACTCCCTCAGCACCAGTCCAACTCAGCCACTCCCTCAGCACCGGTCCAACTCAGCCTCTCCCTCAGCACCGGTCTAACTCAGCCACTCCCTCAGCACCAGTCTAACTCAGCCACTCCCTCAGCACCAGTCCAACTCAGCCACTCCCTCAGCACCGGTCCAACTCAGCCTCTCCCTCAGCACCGGTCTAACTCAGCCACTCCCTCAGCACCAGTCTAACTCAGCCTCTCCCTCAGCACCGGTCTAACTCAGCCTCTCCCTCAGCACCGGTCTAACTCAGCCACTCCCTCAGCACCGGTCTAACTCAGCCACTCCCTCAGCACCGGTCTAACTCAGCCACTCCCTCAGCACCGGTCTAACTCAGCCACTCCTCATGTCCAACGCCAATGCTTTTAAAATTCCTGGCTTCTACAATATCTGCACATGGCGACTACAGTATGTTTAAACAGCCAGAAGTTACAGATCGATATTATAAATCATTTTGAGTTTAGAGGTTTCTGTCCTCCCTGATTCATTTAAGTCCACATCTCTCCTTTAGCTGCTAAATGCTCCACTATGTTCAGTAGCCACTCGCTAACTCTGTATATCTGTTGTTTGGAGCTGAGCAGGTAGAGTAAGGTGTGTTTTTAGAGCTTCTTAGCTGAAAACAGTTGCCTGCTGCAGTTGAATATAACACAACGAGAACGTTGAGAGTGAACCAAAGTTTCATGCAGGTGCCTGCAATGCCTCTGTCTGTGTTCTCATTGATGACTATCTGGATGAATCTAATCATCATGCTGCTCTGTGAGTTTCTCTGAGTGGCAGTGAAACTGAAAACCATGAATGAGTCCATCACATTCATTACGTGCGTGCGTCATCCTCCCTTTCTCCCTTTTCTCTGTTTCAGACTTCTCAGTGTTCCCGGCCTGCATCTAAATCTGTTATCTCAGTCATTTCACCCATTAATGTGAATAATACTTCCTTCGTACACCCTATCTGATAAGGGAGTCCGTTAAACACACTCCCTCTCTTGTCCTGCTGTATGTCTTTCTACCCCCCCCTTCCCTTTTATTCCACCATCTCCTCTCACTGTACATTAATCCCCGTGTACGCCACTACATCTCTTCCCCCTACACTCTCCCATTCCTTCTGCATACTCGCTCTCAAATTGCCCCAGTCTGGATGCCTCCATATTTTTCACTCTCTTTGTTGAAGCGTAAAATTGAACCTCTCCCACCTCTGCACTGAAGTGTGATCAGCTCATTCATTCTCCCCGAGTCCTCTCTTCACACCCTTGTGTGTGAGGAGAGAGGTGAATTACAAAACAGAAAAAGAGAAGAGAAAACGAACATATAGACAATCCAGGCAAATAAAAATATAACCAAGAAATGGATGATTTAATTTGACACTGGCTATTAAGTTTGTCACCAGATATCTTCAGCAGTTTGAGCTTAAGCTATCCAGTATCTCACTTGCTCCGAGGCTTTAGGGATGCTGCTGATCATCGTCCACCTCTTCAGTCCAGACTGAAATATCTCAACATACATTACCATGCCATGTTGTGCAGACATTCATGGACCATGAACACTAATCACTTTGGCGAAGGTGAAGAAGAACCTTATACGAAGTCTTATTTTGATCAGATTGGTTAATTAGCAGGAATGTAGTACAACGTAAAAGTGAAACAGTGCTGTCTAATTAAACAATTACAAATATTTTGTCCCTAAAATCAATTAATAAAAGTAATAATTGATCGTGATCTCAATATTGATCAAAATAACCACAGGCATGTCATCAGATTGACACTTTTGTTTTTTTTGTGAAATATCTTGGTGCCTTTTGCATTGATTGCCATGACATGTGGTACAGGCACTCATCTTTCCTGGACATGAATGCCCTTTTTTAAACTATTTTTTTCCCACGTTGTTAACATTAAGGTTGCTCAACCTCAGCATGTTGCCATTGTCTGCATGCTGTGCCTCACAGAAGCGATAGCATGGCTGTCGAAAAAAAGATGTAGTTCAGCCTTCTAGGGCTTTACTGTCAGCCTCTGAGACGTACGGTTACCCATAACACCCTTCACTGCGCAGGTTGGCAAATACATTTACAGGACAAAATGAAATGCATTTGAGAAATAGGGCTTCCTTTTTATTTCTGCTCTTCAGCTTAAAGGAACAGTGTGTGAGATTCAGTGGCTGCTACGGTGGCCTTCAGGTAGGGATAGTTACCTTTAGGATTTTATTACTACAAGGAGCTACTTTTATCAATACTCAATACCCAATTAATACATTAATCATGACTAATTGATTGCTTTTAAAAACATATATGGAATTTAAAAAACTAATTCAGAACAGGATTAGAAGTTATTCATAATTAATATATAACTAAATAGTGTTTCTAGAGCAGCAACAGTAATGTTTACAACTGCAAAGGCACTATATGAAGTCATTAATAACTCAGTGGAAACACATTTTAAATGTCAATAAAATAAACGGTAATAATAATAATCATGAATGAGGAACAGAGACATCAGATTTATATCTGTCCTCCTGTTTGCCTTGTCTCAGCCAGCAGAGACGTTTATAAGAACAAACTATGAATAGTTAACAGACAGACAGCTTCTGTTTCAGTGTGTTTGTTTAAATGCTTTGGCTGAACCGTGCGTGCTGTGCTTGTGTAAACATAGCGGCGGAAGATGAGGGTGGACGATTGAATTAGGTTTCACTTTCGTGTAAATCCCATCTCTACCTTTACGTAATGCAAAAAACGCAAACGGCTCTCTAGAGCCAATGTTCGTTAGTGTTTGTCCGATCTGGGCTGCTGTAGAAACATGGCGGTGCAAGATGGCGGACTCCGTGGAAGACGACCCGCTACCTAAATAGATATAAATGGCTTTTTCTAAGCGAAATAAAACGTAATGATTCTTAGTATCAGGTAATTATACACTAATTAAAACGTAATGCATGTTATGTTCCATTTCCTTCAATTAATTCCCCTAAATGTTACACACTGTTCCTTCAAGCCGAGAGTGCTTGAATTTAACAGAGGAGAAAACGGTTTACCTCTGATCGTGTGTGCAGGAAAGTGAGCTTTTCCGACTGCACTGTAGGTTTTTACTAAGTGCAGCAAATGGACCAAAGACGTGTTGGGAGCAAATTGAAGCTGGCGAGCAATCCGCTGCCCCCGAGCTGATCCATTATACATGAGGCGCGAACATATCATGTGATCTACTGTACACAGCAGGGAGGGAAGACAGAGATAGAAGGGGGGGGGGGCAATAGCTGTCTGTGAGTCAAACGAGACATTTTGACACCACCAACACAGATCTGCTGTCGCTGCTGTTTCTTGACCCGGATGACCCCGACATAAGTTGACAGAAACAAATGTATTAAGAATTAATTAACTTAAATAGTTTAAAACTGTTTTTTAGATTTAATTGGAAGCATTCAGGTGACTAGCTAGAACTGATGAGACGTGCAAAGTTCCTTTTATTGTAAGAAAAGTGTCAACACCGCTGGGAACTAAAACAATTGCAGCCATTAGAAATGATTCCTTTTGCTTTACGGCCAAATCGCACGACTCTGAATTTTGTGGACAGACGTTCGTGATCCTCAGAGGACGAATCCTGACTTCGGGGATCCACTGACTTCAACGAGGTTTACATCTTTTGTCTCTTGTGAAATTTCTTAGCACTGGATCGATTTGCTATTAAATTTGGGATAGATGTTTATGTTCCTCTCAAGATGAATTCAAATTACTTTTCTAGTGCCATCATCAGGTCAAAATTCCACTTTGGGTTATGACCAAATACCGGCAAAACTAATGACACTTTTATCATGGAATCATGCTAAACGAAGATGGTGAACACGGTAAACATCATACCAGCCAAACATCAATGCTGCCAGAGCTCAACACTTGACTGTAGACTCTTCCAAGCAGTTCAATTAATTAACAGATTGTTCTTCAGACTGGCACAAATCATAAAAAAATAGCCAATAATAGAGTTTTGGGCAACCTTCAATGTAAATATCAAAAATCATAATTTTCAGCTGTTGTCCAGAATGATACGGTATGTTTTCTGATCTGACACAGCTGTGGTTCAGGTTTAGTTGGGTTTAGGCACAAAAAGATATTTGTATTGTAAAATTTACATTTTGATATTTGGTATATGGAAATGAAGCAATTAGCTCGGAGAGCACGGAGACAAGCCTGGTGTGACTTTGTTTGAATAGAGGAGGCTTTGTCTGAGATGTACATTTCTCCTTGAGCTAAATGAGGAGTCTCCATAGAAACAACCTTTTTTACCGGATCCTCCTTCTCCTTTTACATTTGAAAAAAGGCACTTATACATACTTTCAATCAAAGCCGTACAAAATATAGGGTTCACTGGGCAAAGTTGGAAGCAAGGCTGAGTGTAATAAGGTCTTATTGTACAGTATCACGGAGTGGAATTCTTCTGGATGCAGTATTTTGATAAACCTTTTAGACGTGTCTGTGAGGGTCGGCTGAATACCTGAAATGTAATTTGAATGTCCTTTCTACACAAAGCTTGACAGCATTAAGCAGATCATCCTCTCAGCTGCTGCCCTGTGCTCAGGGTTAGTTTTCATTACGTATGATTAAAGAAAAGACTCAGCTCACAGATCCTGGTCTGTAGTGAGCGTGCAGTCAGGGACAGCAACACACTGCCGCGAAGATATTGATCCTTGGATAACAACAAAGTCATCTAATTACAAAGCTTAATTCCACTCGAGGTCTATTGTGAATTGCTCGTGTTGGTTAAACCTAAAGAACGATCTCACCCCGATCAGCCGCACGATCAGCCTCAGCAGCACAGCTGACCGTCGTCATGAACAGTGTGTGGAGCGCCCGACAAACTCAGATCGATACGCTGTAGATGTTAAGCATGGTGGATTAAGAGGGCCTCCTGCATGTTTGACCTCACAGCGTTTCCATGCATTGACCTCCAACACAGAGTTCCAACACATTCATCCCACAGTGTTAATGTCCCACAAAAAATCAACAACATAAGACCAACGAGACCAAACCGTGAATACAACCAAGTGAATTCAAAAGCCTTCGGAGCCCAGGAGATGTTATGGATAAAACTAATTTGTGCTCCTGATTTATTCATTATTGCACTCAAATGTCTCCATTAGTGCTCCCGATTCAATATAATATTGAATGGGAAGATGACGTTCATCAAATGCTCCCGCACTCCTGAAGCTAGAACTGCATCTGCAGTGTCACTAATGTTTTTACGTTAAAACAGTCCGTCGAGTACGTATAAAGGATGTCAGAGAGAACAAAGTATATCCACACATCACAGTCCAATCCAAATAAATTAAAGTTACGTTAAAGTTATCCGTAGTGAGAGCTTAAAGAATACATACAAGACAAGACAATCCATCTAAAAGCAAACTGCAGGGTCAAAACAGTCACATTTTAAGGCAGTTTGTATTCATTGATGTTATTTCAATCAAGTTTATCGTGACATCTCACGCACACGCCTGACAATACCAATTGATCGCAGAGATGCAGCGTTTACATGATTAGTTTTAAAGTCTTCAAAATCCAGTTCCTTGACCAGCTCAGATTGTTTTGACCTAATGCCGTCAGCTCTCTCACTCTGCGAAATCAGTAAAACAGGCATAAGTACTGAAGCGAGGCCGAACCCCCCCCCACACGCACACACGGCAAAGGGCAAGGTCAGCATGACGCTGTGAGAATAAACAATCATCCTATTCCAAATTGAGTCTGAAAACTCATCATTTCGGCACAGCAAGCAATGAGAGAAATCAAAACGATCTTTGTCTTTGGTCTCATTGCTTTCCACCTCAACGCCATTCTTCTACTTACAGCATGTGTGTGTCTGTCTTCTGTATTCTGTCCTCTGGATGTGAGTGTATACCACAAACAGCTGCCATACACGGATATTCTAAGGTAGAGGAGTAGCTGGTTCCATGTGTGAAATGGTATAAAGAGGCTCTAGTTGCTTCAGGAAAGGCTGGTTTGAGGAACAGATTCATGAGTCAGAAGGCTTATCAGACGCCTGCACACTGCAGGGTGGTTCCTAATAATACGAAGAAGGATTTTACTAATTGAAAGTCATCACACTCACACAACAGTCCCAAGATAAACAGTTTGAATCGCTGTGACACGGTAATTAATCGTGAATGAGCATATTTGAGTGGCCAACGCAGCGCCTCAGCAGACGACATGGCGTTGTGTGGCAGCTACTCTCACTCATGGATGTAGACTGCGGGTAAAAGTCCGCCTTTGCCCACATACTTCACGTGGCATTCTCCTCCCCTTCCTGTACCTGCGCTCTCTATTGTTTGTCCTGAGCTTAACATTTTCAAGATGACAACATTTGGTTTGAAGAAATACAAACAGGCCAGAGCATGTTTTGTCCCCTAATGATAATGTGTCGAGTCGGACCTTTTGTCACAGCGCTGTGGAGACGGATCTGGCTACGTGAGAATATGTTGCGGCAAATGTTTCAACTTCTTTGCCGGATGACCCGGCATTTTGTGGGATGTGGAGACTTCAGTTCAATGGAAAAATAGGATGCTAGTCTGATGGTCAGTCACACAGCTGTGAGTGTGACTTTCACTCACAAAGGTACAACTGACACACAAACACACACTTTCAGTCTCCTTTTGTTTTAGAAGGAAAGTATTTTTATCTGGCGGGATGTTTCTTTACTATTTTGTCTTGCGTTGATTATTTATGATTGAGACATCAGTGACATAAAACTGTTTGATATTAAAATTGCATCCTGTTTGGATGCTTATTTCTTGAACATTTGAACACGAACACATGCACGCTCACAGACTCACTTTATATGTACAAGGACCACAGACATTTTGGAATGTGACTGTGTAGAACACAAAGTAAACTGTGCGTAGGATCCGCCGCTTAACACGTTGTCAGACATTTTATGTGCTGGAGCACACTCAGCATCAATCTGCCTTATCTGTGTGTCCACTGTCTCTTACTCGCCATAATTGACTTCTTTCACATTTTCTTGCTGCTTAATCTTGTGACATAAAGCGCCTGAAGCTGTTTGGATCGATAACCGAGGCGTCATGTTGATATCTAAATGAAGCCGCTCTTCGTTATGACACTGATGCTGCGAGGTAATCACTGACTGACATGTATTACAGTGTGCCAACCGGTCCCCCCTGCAGAGATCTCCAGTCTGCGCATTTATTTCTGTTAAGGTTTATGTGATGAAAGACACAGAGGGAGTGCGTCTCATTCTGTCTCTAACACTCTTTTGTCTCCTTTCTTTCTTTCACACACACACACACAAACTTTTGTGATAGGTGTCAGAACTGTTTTCGATCCACCCTGATTGGTATTGTTGACAAAGCAATACTCCTGCTGAGTTTTTTGTCACGTATCAATGCTCTTCTCTGCATGCGCACATTACATAACACACACACACACACACACACACACGCGCACAGTCCTGCTTTTTCAGGTGTTTGAGGCAGATCACACACTAAGCCTGTTGAGTGTAAATATTTGTGTATAGCAGCAGGTTTGTCATGGCTGCTGACTCTCTGCAGGCTCGGCTCCATTAATAATGGTCAGTAGGATGAAGGCAGCTTGGACAGAAGTGAGTGAGCCGCAGAGGTGGATTATTGAAGGAGCGGTAAGATTGAACAAAACAGCTCTGACACTCAGGTTACATTGACTGTGACTCTGTAGGGATTAGGATTCGGCGATCATGTGCATACAAACCTTTGTGGACATTACACTGAGGCACAGAAGGAAACCAATGACTGTTTTCAAACTTTCCATTCTGCAAATATGAGAGACGAGGTGGACAAAAGCAAGGATTCATTTTTCAGGGCTGGTTGAACTGACGACTGTCAGTAGCAGAATTTATCAGCTTTAGCTAGCTAGCTAATTAGCGTTAACTTCGCGAGTCGGTTGATTACACTGTAGCCGTCTGACTAATTTTGAAGCAAAAACCCTATAAAAGCGTCATAAAGATGCACTTGTTTGCTGCACACATGATGCATGATTGTAAATCCCACTGCAGAGCAAGACCCGCCCCGCAGAGCTGAGGCAGAGATGATTGGTTTGGTTTAGGTTAGACATTGACCTCGAGGTGTCAGGAAAGCTGATTGGCCAAGGCAGGGGTCCTAAACAAATCAGGTTACTGCTGCCTCGGGGAGCATAGACGACGCCTCGCCAATCCTAGCGCTTGAACCCTGCACGGGACGGGTCTTGCCAAAGCAGGGATTCATAAAAATGCATACGTGACATCATGCTAAACGACTCGGGCTAAAACTCAGCATCTCAATAGGAAAAACATACTTGGACAAGAATGTAAGCGGTTAGATCTATGCGTTATTTATTCGTGTTTTGAGCATGATGACTAAACCTTGCGTTTGACAGATGCAATGTTTGTTGGTGTATTAAAGCTGGCTGGGATTACTGACATTGCTGAGTGCTGAGTGTATATAGGCACGAAGTTACGTTATAGTAAATAAACACATTGTTGAATCCATTCAAAAAAGACACAGAACTCCTTGTATACGAGTATCGCTCTCCTACTACAGCTCCATGCCCACTGCTACAGGTTGTGTTAACCCCAGGAGGCAACCTCCGGTTCTGAAGAGTGAAGTGTCTAAAACTTGCACTTTCTCTACTGACCTGCAGGGGGCAAAAAGAAAGTCTATAAGAAAACAACTCTACTTCTCACTTGATTTATTCCCTCAGTAAACTTTGTAAACATGAGTTCATGGTCTCAGGCGCTAGTTTCAAGTCTTTTTTCAATACAGCATGATGTTCAGTTAGTAATTTATGATCCCATTTAGAGTAAAATAGATCATAAAGCAGAGTATGCTTTAGAAGGGGCCTACCTTGTGATTGACAGTTCGTTACCGCACCAGAGCCGTATAGCGTCTCCACGTCACTTCTCCGTCATCCAAACATGGTCACTTCCGTTGACTGATGGTGACGGCCGTAATCCAAGATGGCGACGGCAAAAACCGTCAAACTCAAGGCTTCAAAACCGCAGTGCACAAACAAATGGGTTCTATCACAGTGTCCTTGTCCACTTCTGGTATACATAGTCTATTGTTGATTCCAAAGGGTTCCGTGCCTGGTTACGGTTTCTAAGTTCTGATTGGACAATGGCTTGTAGGGGGAGGGGTTTAACAAACTTGAAAACTCGTCTACTAAAAGCCTACTTCAAAACCCACCTCTTCAAACTCGCCTTCACCTGCTAACCCCTGCACCCTACCCTCCACTACATGACCCATTCAGCACAGCTTCTCCAGTTATTCTTTTTTTCTGTTTGTTTGTTCTGTTTGTCTCTGCATGTAAAGCGTCTTTGGGCATTTTGAAAAGCACTATAGAAAATTAATGTATTATTATTATTATTATTATTATGTATGGCACTTATATAATGCGCTTGGTTGTCCCTTTCGGTTCTCAAATGATGGAGATTAATGTCATCTCTCCTTTAGATGACAGAATATGACCCTTTGCTCCTGCTTCCTTTGGGGTTTCTCTCCATACAGGTGTACACACATTTCCCTGTCATCTTTCTGTCCACTCTCAGTCTCACCTCAGTATATATATACTGCAGCATGTGTGCAGTCACGCATTGTGTTACAATGCTGCATAAATCAGTGAAAAGATGTCCTTGACAAGTGCGGTTTCTACTTGTGTGTGTGCAGGGTTGTTAACTTCTATGTTGCATTCACGGGTGTATTTTCATCTACGGAACATGTCTGGAGGATCTTGCAGGAAATTATGTGAGTGCATTGCTGTGTGCCGTTGTGGCCGCGGTCCGTGGGCGATTGCATTACTGGGGTTGATTAGGAAGAAAATTAAACATTATGAATAAATATGAACAGTTGTCTACATCAGATGGACCCTGTTACTCTCTTTAGTGACATGACATCCTGTCATCAAAGATCTCATATGAAATGTACATTTATAAGAACCAAAATGTGTAGTGTTTGGGACAAGAGGCACCTATGGGTGCTGTAAAGCTTTTGGAGGTGATGTTACTGTTACTATGTGTCTATACTGTGTGCAATCTGCAGCAGTTGTGTGTGGCGGCTAGACCTACAGGTACAAGCTAATAGCAGCCCACATGACAAACAACTGAATGTCCTGTAGAGCCGCTTTCCAGGCTCATTGTCAGTCAATTCAGCCTCTTGAATAGTTTTATATATCTGTGTCCACAAGTATTTTCTTTGAAGTTGAAGTGTACAATTATTCAGTGCAAGATGTGTCCCTGACCTGCATGCACTTCACACTTATATACAACAGGAAGATGAATGCAGCACAAAATACGGTGAGAGTATTCTTCGATAGAATACATTCAGGTTTTCCTTAAAGCCCACACATCCATGGTTAAAACATACACACATTAACACACAGGTGTTTTCACTTATTTCACTGATTCAACTTTTTTTCATGCTGTCCAACGACACTGCCCCACATTCAGCCCCAAAATAAACATCGAGCCTCGCAATCATAGACTGTAGCCAGACTGTGGGAGCGATGTTGCCGTTTGTAGTCTGGTAGTGTAATATTGTACAAAACAAGGTGATAACACACCGCACTGGAATATTGACTTATCCATTTCCAAACACGGTGCATCAATGATTCCATCGCAAATTCACACGGCAAAGTTCAACAAAGGTGACCAGAGTGTCTGTCCGAGTTGGCAAGAATATAATATTAACACGGGAGCTGCATATAAAGTCAGTCCGTTGTATGGGCTTTGAATGAAGTGAATGGGAGAAGGCGTGAATATTTACAAAACTTAGCTGCACCTTTAAACCGTAATGACTATTTTACAGCAGACGTTTAGATTTGTCAAAGCAGGATAAGCACAGGCGTTACTAACAACATCAACTATGGCTGCAGTGCGCTTAGTTGTATTGGACAGAGTCGACATTACAGTATTTGTTACACCTGTGCTTCTACTGTAACAAGTGAGCCTCGGCTCTCTGGGACACTGTAACAGAGCGGAGCCATCGTTGATATTATTAGTAACACCTATATGCTTTTCATGTTATGACAAATAAAAATGTGTTTTGTAAAAAAAGGTCTATTCCTACATGAGCTCAGCAAACACCCAGCACGGCTTTAATCAGCCGGAAAAATTGAAAACACTTGTGAGGGTGTGCAGGGACTTTAATGATTTTAAAGATTTGATTGCTTTCCAGACGGGGAAGGCCTGAGAGCTGTCACCACACTGTAGATGTAAACACTACTCAGGACCGACTCCCTGCAGGATTCTACGAGCCGGTAAAACTGAGACGGCGGCTTATTTGTCTTCTGGAATCCTTGACCGCATACAAAATAAATCAAGCCCCTTTCTTTTGCATTACGTTTGGCTTTCATTACATCTTTTAACGTAATAAGCCTATTTAAGTTAATTGAAATTGCATGCCGTACATTTGAAAAATTGAATTAGAAATAGCATACACTCACTTCCCCGATCCTCTCATCCAGCCCATGAAACAATGACTTCCACTGGAACTTTGTTTTACCTTTAGATGCCGGAGCTCATGGGTTTTTTGTTCTTTTACGACAGCTGTGCTTTTTCACCTCTGACCCTTCAGAACATCCTAGATTATAGAGACATGTCAGGAGCTAGCTAATGAAAATTGGAGGCATGTTTCGATCACTCAGGTTATTTTTATTCACAAAAATATGACATATGTATTTGACTGTGGTTGTTGCGCATGTGCCATTTTACATTTAATCGTTTTTTCCACATAAAGATCATTTGTTTGAAAGCCATTTAGTCTTTAAATGAGTGGTTTGAATTTAACAGGACACAAAGTAATAAATAAATATAATAAATAAATGTAACTATCTGTAATATGATTTAAAGGGAGTAAATCTGCAGCCAAAGACACTCAGTAGAGTTATGAGCAGGATACAAATGCATGCATGTGTCTCTCTCTCTCTTTCACAAACAGAGAGATCAAGCTCTGTGTCTCAAGAGGCCTCTGGCACATATGGGTCTATTTAGCGTTAAAAGAATTATCCAATTTGGTTTGTTCACTAAATCTGAAATGAATATCATCTGACAGCAAAGAATGGACCCAAATTCTCTCTCCTCTCTTTACTTTGCTGTAACGAATTGATCCCATCAGACAGAGATGAGAAAGAGAAAAGGAAGTTCACATTCATCCTTTGAATGGGTTAAGAATGCATTACAGCGATTCCCTAAATGTGTTTACCAGATTTATACAAGACGAAGGAGGACGGAATGCAATTTTATTTTGAAGGGAAAATGTTATTTACCGTGAAGAGAAATCTTACAAAAGTGCAACAGTATGTAAATCTGTTATTTCTAAACAAAAGAGGTGATGGAAACACGTACCCTCCATCCTTCACTGCCTTGTAATATAGGTCTCGATATACGTCGCTGAAGCAGCAGTGTGTGTGTGATACCAAGAAATAACCAAATATCTGGATGTCCACCACGAATCTGATTGCTCTGACTCTCAAGCTCTATCAAACCTCAGGCACTCAGTAGGGAATGTTTTTCATGCCATAAAAATGAATAATAGTCACTCATATTCAATTTGCCTGAAGCCCAAAGTCCTAACATGGAGTCGTTTGTTTTACTGATGTGATGCACAGGGCCGGAAACACATATTTGGGGCAGATAACATCATCAGTCAGATTTCGAGCTGTGTGACGAATTTAAAGACTCATTCGAGCCTCAATCAGAGCTCAATCTGAGCCGTACCTCAGATTTAATTACACGTTTGAGAAGAATAAAGACCACTCACTGCCAGTAGAGTGAAGTGCAGTGAAGTGAGGTGGTGACGCAGGGATGGAATTGGTTTATCCATGGCTGTTGTGCCGCAGTAATCAGCACATTATACAGTGTTAATCTCAGACTTTATACCTTTATAGAAAAACATTGGGATACAATGTTTCAGTAGTAATCAGATGCTCAAATGGGAAATATTAGCGTGTTTATTGTAATAATAATAATAACACAAAACTATATATTTGTTTAGCACAAGGAAAAGAAAAAAGTTGAAAAATATAATACTGTCTAAAGTTGGTCATGACATAAAATGGCAAGAGTCAACAGATGTGAAAGGAACTCATTTCCTGCTGTCACAGTAACCATGGTGAAGGTGCTCACGTTAACCTTGAATAACACAATTATATTTGAATCCGTGGTTGCAAAGGCCAGGATGGACGTGGAGCGCTGAGGGACATTGTTCAACTGCTTTTACCTGCCATCAGAAGAATACAATGGCCTGTTTTTATAGCTAAGTCAAGGTACATAGTGAACCTGTAGCATCATCTGTTTTCGGTTTGTTTGTTTGGGTTAATTGAAGGAACCCAGTAACATTTTGTGCTGCATGACGGATGTGTTCTGACTTTCAACTAGTTTCCCAACTTGTTGGTTCTCAAGTCTCATCTTTCCACCTCAATTTTTAGAAGTCGAAGTCGAAGGTTACCTTTTTTGACTTTTTGACTTGGCCCTGTTCCCCATCACTGACAGTGGTACATGGTGCAAGATATAAGAGTGGGAGCATTTCGATTGCCTCTCAACAGCTCTCAACATGGTGACGGCCAAAACGCCTCCTCTGCCCTTTATATGGGGTGGTGGCACGACGGATGGCAACATCACCATAACTTCCAAATGACAGATTTCAATGCATGTCAGGCATTTATATGAAACAAACTAAGGAAAAGCTACTGTAAATATGGCAGGGAACCTTTCCATGCAGAATATATCTCTATATGTGTTATTATAATCAACTTTAACTAATGTTTACACAGCATTTTTCTGTTTCTGTCTGTTGGTACCAGACAGTCGTGTGTTTTCCCACCAGCCATCATCTTGTGTTTCCATGTACCGTGGACACAATGTTGGTGCCATGATTGTCTTTATCCATTCCTTTGAAACGGCACACATGCACACATGCAGGTATGTATGCGGGCGCACACATGCACAGTTGAGCTATGGAGTCAGAGCAGCTATGTAACAGGAACAGTGCTATGACATTGCTAGCTTCTTTCTGCTTGTTCTTTTGCTTTTTGCATTAGCCTTTGTGCATTATGAAGGCTATAAAAAGAGCCGCCTATGTGTGGCTTTGTGCACCAGTCACGTGTGTTTCCGTCATCGTCAGACCAGGTTGTGTCCCTCATGTTTGCGGTTGTCACAGGTGAGACGGTGTGTGTCGGGACATGTTTAGTAGGTGCGCCTCTAGCAAATGCATGACAGGCAGGTTGGGTGGTTAGTTTGGATATGATACACACCAACACACTCGCTACACAGAGAAAGGCTTGTGGGAGACGTTATAGATCCGCCCTGGTTCCTCTGTCCTTCATCCTCTGCTGATGTGTATATATCAACAACCAGTGTTGAGCAGTAACCCATTACTTAGTAACATGTTACTGTAATGGGATTACTTGCTTCAGTAACAAGTATAGGGCATTACAAATTCAGTTTTACATTTGGGGAGTCCATCAGTGCATTGTTTTACTGGGAGTTTGATGGGAAAGTGAATCAGTTTGGTCTCTGTGTGCATTACAGAGGCTGGTCAGGACGTGTTGTTATGTTTGGGGGCTAGAGGTACAAAGGGGGGGGGGGGGGGGCAGGGTTACCTTCTGCCAGAGGAGGACTGTGCCCTCCAGTGAATGCTAAGGTTCCAAGTGTCCTCGGTTCTCTAACGTTAGTGTGTGGAGCCCACAGCTTCACTGGACGTCAGAACAGATGTGTGCGGTAATTGGGGCTAAGATAGCTTTTGATCGTCTGTAAAGTACATTGGCATTTAATAGAGCAGATGTTTCATGTAGGTGTGGAGGCTTTAGAGTTGTTGGAAGGCACTTTTCAAAGAGCTGGGCTGAGTAACAAATAACTTTTTGTGGTTGTACTTAGTAACGTCATTATTTTTCAATAAGTAATGAGTAATAGATTACATTTTTCAAGTAACTCGGCCAACAGTATCACAGTATAAAATATCAGATGATGCTGAATTGTTCCTATTTTTGAAAGTTCCATTATTCGCTTTCTTGCTGAGAGTTAAATGAGAAGCTTGATGTCATGTCTGTAAATATGAAGCAGCCTTTATCCAAAAGTAACAGCATACATCAAACAGCACATCGACAGCTAGGCCTGGGCGACATAGAACACTTTTTATTCAAATATTTTTTCACCAAATACCTCATTATCAATTTTGCGAAAAAATAAATTGTTGTGTTGACTATTGCTTTTACAAAATATCTTCACCATAAGATTTTTGATAAACAGTTACTGTTAATCTGGAGACAATTATTAAGTAGGTAAAAGTAATAACAACAGAATAGAATAGAATAATATAATAGAACAATAAAACAGCTAGAACACTCTGGTATATCTTGAGAGAATTACATCACTTTACTGTAATGCAGCTTTTGAAAGCAGGAAAAGACATCACATATGTTATGTCTGTGACGACTGCCTGCTGTGTAGTGAATGAAAAGGCGTGAATGGTAAATGGCTACATTTATAAAGCCCTTTTATCCAAAGTGCTTCACAAGGTTTACGCAGCTCATTCATGCACACTGATGGCAGAGATCTACCACTCAGAAAACAGAATTGTGGTGTTCAGTTTCTTTCCCGAGGACACGTGTGGACAGCAGGAAGTCGGGACGCTCTTCTCCCCGAGCCACACCTGAGATATCAATCGTCTCATCTAACTCTCAAGAAAATGTATTTCCCAAAATGTCAAACTTGTCCCATAACTGAGTGACGTTTCCCTCAATGGCACTGACACTGGCTGCTCAAAGGAGGCTCGACTTTTAGTATTTGTGTCCAGCTGCATGAACCTCCAGCAGGTTACACGAGGTAATATATGTTCTCTACTTATTAACTCACTTGGTTGTGTAAGTATTGTTTGCATGTGCGCTGGCGGGGGAACGTGGTGTCGTTTGTTTCCATAGGAGAGAGGGTGTGTGTGGGAGCAATGCAGGGCTGAAGGACAATATATAGCGAACAGGATATCTGTGGTATCAGTAAAGCATTTTAATCGAGGAGTCCAGGGAGCGCATAGTGTGCTAAAGATTTAGGGTCTGGCTCTTGGCATTCTCCACGGGACACTGAGAATGGTATGTACTGGCCAAGCCTCCTTCCCATGTGCTCTCCATCTCCCTCACTGCTTCCTTCGCACACTCCCCTGTTCACACACAACGTTTTACGGCGCTCATCTGGACACCGCCGTGTTCACATACACACCCACCACTGGACACTTCAGATGCAGCGTTGCCATCTTATCAGACATAAAATATCACCTGATTCTGAAAGTAGTCTGCTCAAAGCCGCTCGGGCCGTTTGCCAGTGGCTCGGCAGCATCCAAACTTCTTTCCAACCCAGATGTCTCCGAAGTGGAAGTGCTGATGATTTGAGCATGATGTCAGTGCTGGGAGCCAAACTATCTCCACTATGTTGATATGAGAACCATAGACTGGTTGCAGACTGACGAAGAGAAACAGTTCTTTAGCGTGTTTGCAGAGTAAAGGGACGTATGGGACAGCAGCATGTGTGAACTACTACACAGAGTTCTGATCAGCTAATATTCAGTCTGAGGTGCTTTTAGAAGACTCCCGTGTGTTTCCCACTGCACTGACCTCTCATATGAGACAGGATGTCTCACAGCTCTCTCTCGAGCAGGCCAAAGAACTAAAGAGGAAGGCTGCGTTCTTTGCTTCTGGTTGGTTGGAGAGTTATAAAGTAGAAGAGTGGGGGGAGGCCAAGCAGAAGCTATGATGAGAGGAAGAGAGACAGAGAGAGATAAAAAATAAAGAAAAAGAAAATAGACGGCTCTCGCTCTGTTTGTGAAGCATGACGTCTGCTGAAGGAGCAGATTCTGGGTCACCCCATCACCTACCTCAGTTAATCATGACACACAGCTTCTCATACTTGCATGCACGAAGACACAAACACTCCCTCCTTAAAGGACATAAATCAAATCTGTGTGTCAGTTCACTCAATGCTATACACAATATCAAAGTGACTTATCGTAGGCGCACAACTGCACAACTGCTTCAAACGCCTTTTCAAATTACTGAACAACACAGGTGCTTTACACGTGTGGGTTCGTTTTCAAATGAACACTGTAAGTGGACTACATGATTACTATAAGCAAATTCATTACATAACATTTGTAGAGGAATGATTCTGTCTCAAGCGATTTGATTCATTCAGCCACTGAGCACTGTCCTTGTAATCACTCTCAGCGGTTCCTCCTGTATAACAGACCAAAATAAGGCCATTTACTCAAAATAAGTGACAAAATGTCTTTTTTTAGTTCAAAATAAAGACAGGGGCGGGGGGGCAGTCATGGTATTGGAGCTTCAGAACGGCTTACCGAGGCAGAAACAACATAATTAGCTCTCTGTTTAGCTCCATCACTGCACTCTCAGCCTCTGTTACCGCCTACATACTCTCCATACTCCGTCTAATTACCCGCGGCTCATCACAAAGACGCTTATTGATTTAAACAACATAATTGGGAGGACAGCATGACTGTAAAGATAATGTGGAACCGTCTGTTTTCCTGATAGACTTCATTATCGGCCATTTAATCGTTTTGAGGTCCTTGATGTGTGATCAGTAGAGTTTCTTAGATTTTCCAATGATTTGCTGTCACACATTTCCCCTTCTACTTACTTCTGCCTTTTCTTCCTGCTCTGTCTCTGTGTTTCTCCTCAGGACAAACTCATAATGTGCACTTAGATGGAAATGTGTGGGAGGAGAGAGACACGCTCTTCCTTCTGACACATTGAAAGGAGGTACACTCTCCAGAGGCGTGTGAAGAGGATGACATATATGGATGAAAGGGACTGACATACTAAACCTTCTGTAGAATTACAACTAAACTCTATTCTCAATACAATCAAGGGAAACATATTTACTCACAGATCACGGTCGTCGTTTTAAACACGTGATGAATGTTGTAAATTGAAACAAAACAAGACAAAACACTACAAAGTCTGTTACTTTATTTGTTACGTTATTAAAATAAGTCTTTTGTTTTTACTCGGGATACAAAGTGGAATGTCCTGGGTGAAAGTCCTGTGTACGTGTGTTTGTGTGTGAGACAAATAATGCAAACAATGGCTTAAACTCAGTCTGTTTAAGCAAATGTAGCGGTTACAATGTCTGTACAGAGAGAGAGAGAGAGAGAAGCTTGCGTGTCCGCCGGTCATGTATTTTGATTTACATGAACAGCACATTATTTAAGAATATTCCAAAGGAAAAAGCTGTGACTCACACAGGCTGATTGTTCTCATACACATCAGTAAGCATGGTTGTGCAGATATTTTCTGGCTTTCTTTCTCTGGCTTTGACTTTGTCCTTGATCACACACACAAACAAACACACAGCTCTGTTATCCTCCTATGAGTATCATCAGAAAGCTCAAATAAAGGTTTATCTGAGCGAATGAAAATAAAAGTAATTCATTATTCAGACCGAGAGCCTAAAAAGCACTAGAACTAACGATCCATGGTGTAGCACGACTTCAGGGTAAAAACCATCAGCTATTTAGATCATTCTTAGGATTTTACTTCCACCAAAAGATGTTTTGTGTTTTGAGAAACTTTCACAGGCTTTTGAAACAAAAAGAAAATGCACCTTCATCAAGCACGGTCAATTTTTCACTCCCATAAAAACGTAACATTCTGGAGATACAAAAGACATCTAACCGCAGTGATACATGTCACCCAGAAGCAACAACAAGCAGCTACTGCCAAACATTTCAAAGAGGATTTAATTACTTTAGGTGCTACTACCCTGGAAATCAGAGACTCACACAGGCTGGAAAAGCTATTAGGACATCCTCATTCCACAGCATGCTGGAGTGTGTGTGTGTGTGTGTCTGTGTGTGTGTGTGTGTGTGTGTGTGTGTGTGTGTGTGTGTGTGTGTCTGTGTCTGTAATATAAAACCTGCAAAAGAGGTCGATAAGGCTATCAGGTCGAGACAGTCCTGTGATTATGCGCCGTCTTCTTCTCAGTGTTGTGGTTAACTAAAAACAGACACGCAGATGCTGCCAGCCGCACACATGTTCTCTCACACACACACACACACACACACACACACACACACACACACACACACACACACACACACACAAATGCACACTATAGCTCTCATATGCCCAGCTACCCATGAGAGTCAAGTGATTCTCTATTTATACGAGGTGCATACGAGGGAGGTTAGGAGATGAAATTACATACACTGCAGATTACAAAGATCCTATTTAACCCAAAAATACACGTTGGATCAAAAACGACTCGACTCGTAATTGATTATTTCATTCATAAAGCTGCATAGTTCATATATCATGACAGAAAGCATGTTTTATATAGTTATTAATATTAGTAGTTTTCTCTAAGAACAACCAATTCTAAATGGAAACCTAGAGGAGGAAGCAGACTCTTTTATGTTGAAGGTCTTGTGCTTCTTTATGTTCTTTGGTCTTTTAACATCCGAAGCACATTAGTTCATACTCAGTGTCACTTGTAAAAAAGGCTCCGTAATTTCCTTAAACAACAAGTCACTGTAGGTTCTACTCTATCAGCAGTAAATAGTTGATTTATTAGGGCCTATTCTTAGCTGCGAATGAATGCAGGATTGATTGATGCTCTATGAGTATTTACAGCAGCGGGGCGGTGATAGTGGGACTGACTCTGATTAAGTGCCTGTGCTCATCATAATGAAGGAATGTGTGACCCAGTTCAACTATGTGGCTCATTGATGTGTGAATGTTAATGACACAGAGGATTATCAGCCTTTAGATATTCAGACAACATGTGTTAGTACAGTAGGTTTTGGTCTTTTTATGGGATTTGTTCATTATAAGAAAATATTACCTGCCTGGTTGTTTGACCCATTTGAATCACTCCAGGATTACCTCAGCAGCATAAAGTCAACACAAGGTCTGTTGCAGGAAGGAAATACAGCAGCAGCTCACTGTGTTCTTGTTTGCTCTGTTGTCCTTTGAAAATGAAGGTGCTAATCTTTGTGCTGCGACAACAGGCTATCGATGTTTCCCTCAGATCTCTTTCAGGTACAGCAACTTGATACCGAGGACAGAAACACACACACGGAAACACACGCGGCCATCAGAGGCACCTCAACAGAAGCACAGAGACTGGAACAGAGTGGAATTTGAAACGTTTTAGCCAAAAATGTTTCCATCGTCAACGTGTTTTTTGCAGAAACGTTTCAGATTTCGTTTTGTTCTCCAACTTCGTTGGTGAAGACGGTCAACCGGCACAGGACAGGAGAATGCACTGGCCATCAACATCATCACATAAATGCAAACAATTCTATTTGTTAGGATTTGATGTTGTGGCTTTCAATCAACAGGTATTCTTAGCAATAAATATGCTAAACATGGGATTAAGCACATACAAACGCTCACATACAAACATTTGTCAATGTGAGAAAATCTCTGTTCTTCCTGAAGGCACCATCTTCGTCCAATCCTATTATTGATTGATGCTTTTGTGCGGCAACTTTGCAGTAAATTATTTGAGAAATGTCTAGCAAAACAACCACGCTTTGTATTTTGCACAAGAGATGGTCCTATATGCACAGCACACTGTTGACTTGTATACATGTTGCAATGTTGGGTTTTCAATGCTGTGAAGACTGTGAAGTCAAATTCTGCTGAGTTTCTTTTCTGTTGTGTGGAAAACAACTCATGCTTCTCTGTTGATTCAACCAATTGGATGAACCCACAAATAAACCTCGGTACTTTAGATTTTTGTTTATGAAGATCTGGCATCATGGAGCTCCATGGTGTTCACATCTGACAGCTGTGATGAGCTGTTGTGAGTGGGGAAAAAGAAGCAGTCTCTTACTCATTGCTTGTTTTTCTCTGTTCATTGATTCTTCAGCATATCACTCCATCCCTCTTTCAGTTGCAGTTCAAACGACCCCTAACACACACACACACACACACACACACACTATTCACACTAACAAGCTTCTCCCTATCGTGTGTAGGCAACGCGGTGAGATAGGAACGGGACCGCCTCATGTGTCGGGCCTCCTCTGTGTTCTGGTCCCCACCGACCCCCACCCTCCCAGCGTCAGTGGGATGTCCCAGGTGTGTCTCCTCTTGGCCTTGCTTATGCTCTGCAGCTGCAAAAAGGTACGTCTCACGGCGTCTCTCTCTCTCTCGCTCTCTCTCTCTTTTGCACACACCCACACACAGAATGAGCCGTGTCTTTGACAGTTGCAGCTGTTACTGAAACTCAACATGAGGCTTCCTCCTGCAGGTCTCCTCGACTAACTCCCTGGAGCTCGTGAAGGAGCATTGGAGCAGCTACAAGAACCAGTGCCTGGACTACCACAATGCCACGCCCCCCGCCACAGGTGAGCCCCTCTCCCCCGCAGCTGGAGCGTGTGTCTTAAAGAGATGCATAAGAGAAATAAGCCTCACTTCCTGTAAGCCGAGAGCACACATTTCACAGATCTGCTCTCCACTGCAGGGCTGGTGTGTAATAGGACCTTTGACCTGTACGCCTGCTGGCCTGATGGACTCCCAGGAACCACTGTCAATGTCTCCTGCCCATGGTTCCTGCCATGGTACCGTAAAGGTATCAGTGCTCAGATAAGATCAGATAAACTTGATATTTCCAAGGGAAATTGTGGAAATACATGTGCAAATACATCGAGTGCATTAGAGTAAAATCAGTGATTTGACGGGCTGTGTGCAAAATCTCCCCTTTTCAAATTAGAGCTCCTCTTCAACACACACCTTAACATAACTGCAGAGAAAGAGCTCTTCAAAGTGCCCTTTAATTAAAGTCATTCAGAGGAGTGAATTGAAAAAAAGCTTTGCAATGACAACACATCTCACCATACTGTTCGTCCTTGTCCTTCAGTGGGATGAAAGAAAGCAGTAATGTGTTGGCTGAATGCTTCACTGAATAGTTTCAATAGTTAGTTATAGTACAATAGTTTCAGAGAGTGAATGAAGCATGAGTCGTGTGAAGGCCACATAGTCAGCTATTACTCTCCAGGGCAGCGAACGTGGAGCTTTCTGAGACAGTTTTGCTTTTGTCTCAGATAGATAATAATACATTTATTTTATAATAGCGTTAACTCATAGCAGCTCTTGCTATGTCGAATCAGTTATTTGTTGATGTTCAGGATTCCTGCAGGTGGTTTGGAGGCAGTGAAAGTGAGCTCGTCTCTGCTATCTGTTGTGGACTAGCAGCCTGGCAGGGGCTCCACTCTGTTCTCCTTTTCGTTTTGTATCATCGTTGAATATCTTTTGATTTGTCAGACAAAATAAAACATTTGAAGATGTCCCCATGAGATCTGGGAAGCTGTGATGGACATCTTTCAACAAAATGCTGAAGCAATTAATAAAGACAATAATCTGCAGATTAAGTTAGAGCAGCACTGTAGCAATACACTCCATAGATGGTGACTTACTGCCTTATTCAGGTTAACAGTTTGGTTAAAATTTGTGAAAACAAATTATCATTGTCTCTGTTAACTGGCGACTGGACATTTAACTTTGGCCTAATGACATCTCAGAAGTAACATTGTGGGGTTGACTGAGAACTCGTATTTAGTCTTTGTGTGGTCAGTTATAATGACAGAGAAAAATGAAACAAAACATTATTTGTTGACAAAAAAATACCCGAGAAATAAACGTATTCGCTTTCTTGCTCAGTTAGCTTCATATTTGCCATAGATCTGAGAGTGGCATCAATCTATTAATTAAGCTCTCTGCAAGAAAGTGAATAAGCATATTTCACTTTCATTCAAAGTCTGCTTCCAAGCTTTTTATGTAGCTTTAGTGAAAGACACTAATCTGTCGAAGGTGAAGAATGAACCTCAATGATCATCAAGATAATGTCACTAAATATTTATTGTCCTACAAACAAATGATTGTGTGGGGATGAAGCGACTTCTGAACAGTGGGGGGTGCACATGCCGTCCTAATGTAAAATCTCGTAATGTGAGTCTCTGTGTGAACAGTTCAGCAGGGTCTGGTCTACAGATTCTGCAATGAAGAGGGTCAATGGGCGCAAAAGAACACCAGCGAATGTGAGGACGACCCTGGGGAGGTGTGTGTACACAGTACAGCGTGTGTGTGTGTGTGTGTGTGTGTGGGCCAAGCCTGCCTTATGAGGTAACAGTTATAATGTGTGACGCTACTTGGACTTGCAGATGGTTAGACGATATTGTGACTATGAATATCTTGACACTTTAACTTGACTTGATATGAAATTCCTCAGCGTGTGGAAACTCTGCCATCTGTTCAAATTCTCTTCAGGGCCCTTTTTTTTTTACATATTTTGTGCCAAATCTAAATTGTAGTGTGTGTGTGTGTGTGTGTGTGTGTGTGTGTGTGTGTGCGTGTGTGTGTGTGTGTATGACAGCAATGCATGGAAGCATCTGACTCTGTCTCTCCTGTTGGTTCTGCAGCAGCAGTATGGCCGCATCCTCAGTCAGTTACGGATCATGTATACAGTGGGCTACTCACTCTCCCTGGGAGCTCTGCTACTGGCCTTGGGAATCCTCATCACCTTCAGGTACCACGTGTAGGAGGAGTAATCAGAGGAGTGAGCAGGAAATAGGTAGGAATGAAAAGAAAAAAAGGAAAGGAATGAATCAATAAAGGGGGTGAAGGACAATGAGAAAAAGGAAAGAGAACAAAGGAAAGAAGAAAAGGTTGAAAGGAGAAACAATGGGAATAAAGAGGATGACAGATGGACAGAATACAAGAGGAACAACGCGATGAATGAAATAAGTAATGTAAGTTATTACAAGTAAGGAAGACAGGAGGGAAGTATAAAAAAGGTTAAGGAATTTTTAGACTCATGGAAATAAATGGAGGGGGAATAAAGATGGAAAAAAGAAAAGAAAGGATGAATAGGAGGGAGCAAGGAAGGCAGGAATAAAGAAAGGAAGACGAAAAGAAGGGGGTGAGAGAGAATTAAGAACAGACAGAACAAAGGAAGAGAAGAAGACGCAATGAATGAAAAGTGAAGGATGGAACCAAGGTAGGATTCAAAGTAAGGAAAGAAGAGGGGAATGGAAAAAAACAAGGAAGGAAGGAGAGCATCAAGAGGAACAAATGTAAAGAACAAAAGATGAGAGCAGATAATAAAGGATTGGGTAATTGTCCTCATGTTCCTGTCAATACAACAAATCAAAGTCAAAAGCCGTCACACACACACTGTCCCCCATGTGCACCAGGAAGCTCCACTGTATGAGGAACAACATCCACATGAACCTGTTTGCCTCCTTCATCTTGAAAGCCGTGTCCATCCTGGTCAAAGACGCCCTGCTGTCCCTCACACTGGAACCCAGGAGCAGCAATGACACCCGGACACAAGCCTGGGTCAACATACCGGTGAGACCAAACACACCGCGTCAGCCTCATCTCTGAGTTGTGTTCGTGTGCAGCTATTCAGCATCAGACAAATACATCACGCTACTTCCTGTACTATTTGTGGAACATACATCGTAAATGCAAAATAGTGCTTGTAACTTCTAATAGTGCCGATTAGGAGAAGGAGCTAAGGACTTCAGTCCACATGAAGTATAAGCAAGAGGCAGCTAAACGGTTCCTGTAAATGTGATTTGCTTCTTTTGTGCTGAGGCGCTTTTGTGTGAGCACAACAGTTCATGTGAAAGACAGTCCTTGTCCTCTGAACTGCTGCCGTAAGCCTAGAGTTGAGCATTGTGTTGTGCTGCAGTCACATTTTCGACTTTTGTACTATCGGAGAAGATGTTACCTTGGCTTATTGTTTGCATCCACACCACCCCCGTCCTGTGCCGTGTGTCAGGCTGTCACGTGGTGCCGCGGTGCCATGGTGATGATGCAGTACAGCGTGATGGCCAACAACTATTGGCTGCTGGTGGAGGGCATCTACCTGCACAGCCTGCTCGTCATCACTGTGTTCAGCGAGAGGAAGTACTTCTACATTTATCTGGCCATTGGCTGGGGTAAGGTCACTCTGACACAGTGACGAATAATACAGAAGCTGTGTTTCTGCTCTTTTTCCGATTGACAAATATTGGTCAGTTTTGCGAGAAGAGTAAACAGGATTTTGACCCAAAAGCAGAGAGTTCAGATAGATCAGTCGTAGCAAACGGACTCAATCAAACAGTCTTCAGCAACAGGAAGTCAGTCATTTACCAGAATGGTTAACAGGTATGTAAATAGACTAATAAAAGAGCAGTTGAGTCAGGTAGCCCCTTGCTAAGCCCCCATATATCTAAAACATGATCATAGCAGACTGAAAGTGAACAGGTACATCTAAAAAAGTAAGTAGTTCCTTACCTCCTACTCATTTTCATAATATATTATTTAAAAAATCCTCAGGGCGCAAAATAAAAAAAGCGACCGTGTGCCTCGGGGCAGCTTTGGTTTGTCATTTCACACCTGTTTTATTTAAAACTAAATTCTCTAATTATCTCTGAATAAATAAAGACTTTATGATGTTCATAATACGTTTTCAGCTTGCTATTCTGAGATGATAATTTCATTAAATCGTTATCTTGAGAATTCAAGATAATTTCCGTGATTATGAAAGTCCTCCCCGAGCTGTATAACTGTCTCGCCACATTATGAACTGGATTGTCCAATTGATGTTGTCTTTGCAGCCCGACAGAGCAGATAATGTCCGAGGAAGAGACCAGGTGCATGAACACAGGGAGACATTTTAATATTTAGAGACCTTTTCAGTCTTCATCTTGTCAGAGAAGAATAGAAATATGTGTCTTGAGATAATGGGATTTTAAACTCATCATCATATCAGCCTGATAACTGGTTAGAAGAATAAATAAAGAGCAAACTGTAATTTGTTATACACATCAGTTGTGTGCTTTACACTGGTGAAAGTAGGACGTCTCCATCTCTTTCACTCTCACAACGTGTTTCTCTGTTTCACATTCTGTCGTTCTCAGGCGCACCGCTCTTATTCGTGTTGCCGTGGATCACGATGAAATATCTGTATGAGAACGAGGAGTAAGTTGCTTTTCGTAATATCTTTTCGTAATAGTGTTGCCACATCAAAAAAAAGGCAGTTTAGATGTAACAGATCGTGTAACTGTGAGTTGTGAGAGTTTATGCTATAATGTATGAATATACGATGACCCTTTGGAGACAGTGAAAAGATCAGAAATACAATGATAACAACAATAGGTTACACTTTTAAATGTGTGTGTGTGTGCGTGTGTGTGTGTGTGTGTGTGTGTGTGTAGGTGCTGGGAGAGGAATATCAACATGGGATACTGGTGGATCATCCGCTCTCCGATAGTGTTTGCTTATCTGGTAAAACTGTCTTTATCTGTTTGTCTGGTATTCTCATATTCTCTGTCTGGCAGTTGAACAATGTGATGAAGGAACGTCAAGTCTAGAGTGTGTTGGCATGTGATGGAAATACTGATCCACACACACACGCACACACACTGCAGCTGACATTGTGTTTGTGTGTGTGTGTGTGTGTGTGCTTCTTTGAAAGTATGTCGATCATGCAGTAGTTGGAAGGAGAGTTGAAGTAAAAATTGCTTCGCATCCATTTCTTTACACCAGTAACACAATAATCTCTCCTCACTGAGTACTTTAGATTTTGAAGTGTAGCTACTAACTATATTTCATGGAGTAATAGTCATGGCATGACTCTTTGTCAGGCTCTGCAGTGCACTCTGCAATAATATAACTTTATGATTAAATTCACTGATTCATTTAGGAATAAAGCAAGAAAGAGTGATTGGGAGTAGACACTCCTATTGGATGATGAACATATGTCGCTGGACTATTATTATTGTAATATCGCCTAACACACACACACGCCCTCACACACAAAAATAAGTTGTGTGTTTCCTGCCTCTAGTTCCCATTGGGACAAACGAGATTATGGATGGACACACTTAGTGCACAGTAACAGTAGCAACCTTTGTGACCTCATGCAGAAGCGTACGTGTGCTCACACACACACGCTGACATATTCAGAAACCCGTGTGTTTCCTGTGCAAGTCACACAGCTTGTGCTCCGTGGAAAAATTCTCTTTATCGCAATCTCTGAAATAGTTGCCATACGGTTGTGTAACGTTATATGTCATCCTCCAGCAATCCCAAACACCACCCTGCGGTTCAACTATTGTTCACACACACACACACACACACACACACACACACACACACATTCACACAAACACATCTGTCAGGACAACATACACATGTTACCAAATTTGGAGCGCTTTAACTTGAGTGCCGTAGTAATTAATGTTCTCTGTCATTGAAGAGGGTCTGCACTAGCTCACAGTGTGTGTGTGTGTGTGTGTGTGTGTGTGTGTGTGTGTGTGTGTGTAAGACAGTGCAAATCCTTCAGAGCACACACAGGAGACATTTCCAGGCGTCTCTGTCTCTCTTTCACACATTTTGTCATCCAAACATCTACAGAACATATTTGTTTGCATCGTTTAACTTTCCCTGTCTTCTTATTTCAGATTAACTTCTTCATATTCATACGAATTATCAAAATCCTGATGTCTAAACTCAAAGCTCATCAGATGAGGTACACTGACTACAAGTTCAGGTGAGTCTTACCTGCATATTGAATCTTGACTGTTACCTGATGGTGCTGGTGAAGGAGCAGTGGCTAACCTCTCTGGTTTCTTGTAATAGATTAGCAAAGTCCACTCTGACTCTTATTCCTTTGCTCGGGATTCACGCCATCCTCTTCACCTTCGTCATCGACGAGTCCGTCCCTAAAGGCTCCATGCTGCGCCTCATTCGCCTCTTCTGTGACCTGCTGTTCAACTCCTTCCAGGTCAGAGCTTCACTTCACGTAAAACTGAACTCTGACTCATTCACACACACATCTTCAGACCAGATCAGAACATTAGAACATTTTTTTATCTTTTCTGAGCCATACAAGATAATTTATCAGCCTTTTGTTGTTTCTTTAATTGCATTCTATTTGATTAATCATGCATATATATTTAAAACATAACAATGATGCATTCAAATACTGACCAAGCATCGATATTGGACCGTATCCAACTTTCTCAATGGTAAGCGGACACCTTTTAATACAGAATGAGTAATACATGGATTTGGAGCAAACCACAAATATACAAATGGCTGAATAGTATTAATATATAAAGGCGTCATGTGGGGCTTTGTCTTGCAAACAAACAAAGTTCTGTTTACATCCAGTGTAACTCACCAAATGCATTGTGTGTGTATCATGGAGATTTAACAAATATGCTGTTTTCCATCCGCATAAAACATCTGCAGAGCACAATTAGAAACCTATGTGTTACCACCCTTGTTTATTTGCTAGCAGTCTTCTTCCGTGCCTTTGTTGGCGCAGTGCTGCATCACTGCCACGAGTAGATCGAGTACTTGTAGACCTAAATTAGCAGACCGTTTATCTTCACAGTGGGCAGCAATATGGCTCTTTCATGTGTTTTCAATTCTTCACTTTTTGGATAACAATGGAGTTCTATGACAAAAAGGCAAAAGTGATATCAGGGTATTTGTTGATCATAGCTGTGCCCGGCTAAAACATGAGTTTATTTTCAGGTATCTGACATGACTGAACTGTCATAGCTCCTTCTTCTGTTTCAGGGCCTGCTGGTTGCCATTCTTTACTGCTTCGTCAACAAAGAGGTGAGACGGATGTGCTTTCATGTAAAGCACATCCTTAATTTAATCTCTGCTCTTGCTGCAGTTCCTTCCTTTCCCTTTTGTAGAGACGATAAATTAGACATGATTCATCATCAGTGTTTCTGTCTCCAGCCTTGATCGGCCCTCTTATACCTCTGAAAGCTCCACCTTTGTTCAAGCTCCACTTTATTCTTTTGTCTACGAAGTGGGACAGACGCATCATCGTCCATCTATAATCTGCAAACTTTTAAATGTTTGGCAAGAGACGAGTCCATCTAATGAAGTGCTCAGTGTCTTATTTAATCCTCATCACAAATCTTTGCGTGTCTGTCCTCTCTGTTGTCTCTCTCTCTCTGCGGTCCCATCGTCCCTCAGGTGCAGTCAGAGATACTGAAAAAGTGGAAGCGGTGGAAGCTGGGTAAGGACATCGATGAGGAGTACCGTCACACCCACAGCCACACGCCGCACCTCAAGAGCGGCAGCATCGGCACCGGCAATCCACCCTATCTCCATGAAGACAACGCCAGCGACCCTGGTGGTGACTCGCCTCGCCTCAATGAAGCGGACAGAGAACCCTCGTGCTCCGCCGCACCTGAGGAGAACCGCACACTAGTCGTCTGCTACAGCAACGGGGCGGGGAAAGGCGGGCCCGCCAACAGCAAGCACACCCTGCAGTTGTCTTTCCTGCCACACCGAGGCGCCGGCAGTCATGTGAGCGCTGCCACAGAGGACGTGTGTCTGGAGGAGAGGGTGCAGTGTGGCACATACCCCCTGGAAGGAGAGGAGACTAATGTCTGAGGACGACCTGCTCTGAGGCCCGAAAACTCTCCCTGATTGTGCTTATCGGTGTTTCAGATCAGTGTTCGTCATGTGCCCACAAGACAGCCTGAGCGGGAAGAGAACGAGGAAGTAACCCACGCAGATCAGGATCTTTGAACCTGCCCAGCTGCAAATTAATATTTATTGATTTGGGGACGTTAATTGAAAAAGCACTTTTTGACTTGAGACATTAGGAATGCTAAAAAAAAAAAGAAACTCTAGTGGTGTCCAGGGTGATTACGTGAGTGTGTGTGTGTGTGTGTGTGTTTGTGGAGGACTGCTATTTCGACACCAACCCTGCTCACACCTTTCCATATGTAGCCTCCCGCTGTTGTCGTTGTGAGTCACACTGGTGTTGTCTGTCTGTTTGCAGCAATGGATGCTTTTTACTCCTAAAAGGAAACTCTCAAAAGTCTCAAATTCATTTTATTTTAATTTTTGCACACATGAAACTGAAGGTGGACTTGAGCATGCGTGACTCATGTCTTGTTCATCAGGATTGAAGGCGGAACTGAGAGACCACTGACTCACACGGTTCGTGCTGAGGTAGAGAGGATGGAATCCTCTTCAGAGAGACTGTGATGTGTAAGTTATTCTGGTTTTAAATGGACAAAGCCAAACAGGAAATAATAATATACCATGATTCTACATCAAATCCACTATTTCATGCACATTCCTTCCCTCCCTTTTTATCTATAATTCCCTTCTTTCGACAGCTTCTCCTGACTGAATGTATGTGAACAATGGATAAATATTGGTGAAACAATATTTAAGTGTATATATGTAAATAGGAATATGCCAACAGCACTTGCTTTTATCCAGCGAGGACACTTTAATTTAATTCTTGATTTCTCTTCCTTGACACGCATTTAGTAAATTGGATGAAAAACAATTTGGCAATCGTGATATTTGGTGTTTCATATGAACTCAAGTACCTCCAGGTTACCAATCTTCAATCTGCTCCAATCATGTCCACACAGCCTCACGCTGTTTCAGTCATACAGCATTCTGGAGGAAAACACAGAACAAGAAGAAGTCCTTTGATGTGCCAGAAAGGTTTTTAGTTTCATGATATATTGAGTGAACATGTTTTGTTGAAAAGAGCACCATATTAACAACAGAGGAGCCAGCTGATTATTGATTTTTGTTTTTCTTCTAACGGATCGGATCAGGCCTCATATTTCATGACTCTGAAAGCAAAATGTGCCACACAGAACCACTTTTATAATCTTGGATTAAGAAAATTGGCAAACTAAAACAAGGATTGGTGTTTTAAAACATGATTCAGTTCAGAAACGGGCCGGATTTAACTGTCGGTATAGTTTTACAAATATGACTGATTTCAGTCGCCGGAGAACGAACTAGGATTTCCACAAAGGTATTAATGATGAACTTCTTGATCAAAGATTGTAAACAAATATTCAGTTTGGTGTGCAAGAGAGAGCACTGTACTCTGTAAATATTGCTAAAGCTATTATAACGACAAGGACGGGGGTGGAGGGATGTGTATACTGTGTTTTTGCTTGCAGTCCAGGTGACTCAAAAATTAGAATAAACTTGACAAATTATCTTGAGAAAAGACTCAAAACATGATTGTACCTGTGCTTGTGTTTAAAGTGTTGCAATTTTCAGAATGGGTCCAAAGCAAACAATGTCACGAGAGTTTTACATAAAAGCTATAAATGTTTGCATCTCATACGTCTCCTTGGGTCCATTTAAACAAAGTGTCAGCATATTGTGTCCATTCAACATATGAGAGAGAGACATTAGTGTCATTCCTCCACAGTCATGCAGTGCGTCTACAGGCTGTGAGCTGACCGGCTTTTGAGCAAAAACAGTAAGTCGAGTAAGTAAACTCTGGAAAAACATGCTTCAAATTTGGCTGAAAAATTAGACAAATGAATTAATCTGTGTGTGCAGTTATCTCACATCACGGTCGACCGCAAAGCCCATCAGTGGACTTACTATCAATCGACACACATGTTTCCATTGGACACGACTGCAACATGAAATTATAACGACTCCTCTGTGTGTTGTTGGAGGATAATAAGTTCCCAGCCCATGAATTATGCATGTCCCCGATAACGTGCGTGTACGTGTGTTCTTGTGTGTGATTGATCTGGAAATCTCTCTGAAACACCTCCCTCTCTCCTCATGCTCGTATTTACATATAACAGAGTACATTAACCAATGGAGGCGGCTCTCTGCGCGGCAGGATAAAGCCAGCAGGAAATATTAGTCAAGGACGGCTCACAATGTCTCTCAGGGGAATCGCCGGACTTATTTATATGTAAAGACAGAATGAGTTCAGTATGCATTGGAGAAGTTTGAATTAAAGGGCTTGGACAGGTCTTTTACTTCTCTTATGTGGATGTATTGCACATGTTTATTCCGAGAATAACCATTGCCATTTAGAAATAAAGAAGATATTGATTTATTTAATGATGTAGTTGCTTGTTTGACTGCATTCAGTCTCTCCCTTGCTCGGACCTCACCCACCTTCAAACTCAGCCTTCATTTTGATCTCACGTTTGTGACAGCATTTTGCTCGGTTGTGACGCTATTGCAGTGACAATATTAACAGCTGGCAAAGCTCTCAAAACCTCTTCTGTAGTTGTTACTGTTACGTGTCTCCAGGACCACAGGATGCCATGATGACTCACTCACACAGTCTCTAAGAAAAGTGGAGTTATATTTTTAGAACTGTACGTTAGACACCTATGGTGGAGTATGATGAAGGGTAGGGGAGGATTCAAGGGCTTACAGTATAATTAGTCTGCATGGCATTCAGTATAATGCATGTTGTGTTACACACCTTCAAGAGCAAATGTCAAACATGTGGTCTTTGAGGTGATTTTGTGTTTTTACCTTAAATCCATACAAACAACTGTATTTTTACCTTTGTTGTGTGCTGCTCCTTTGACGTCAGCGTTGTGAGACCAGGCTCCATTGAGAAGCAACAGTTTGTTGTCGTGCATACACTCTCGAGAAAATGTAGAAGCCAAGGATTTTTTAAGGGCACAGAAGTTGTGTATTGATTCTTACCGAAGCAATTCAATTTAAATGACTGAATCGCAGCACAAATGAATCACCTTGAGTGAAAATCTATTTCATATTAGTGTTTGATTACTTTACTCTGAAAGATTAGTGGACACGAATGAAGAAATATATCTGCAAACAGCCTCACTGCTTTTTTTCATTTCATACCCTTATGTGTGCGGGCCCGTCATGATCACCAAGAAGCTCACCAAAATGCATATTGCTTACTGATTCCTAATGAGCAACCAGAGGCTCATTTCCTAAAACACAGACAAAAAAAAAGGACTCAAAATTATGAAACCTAAGCCAAGATATTACACAAACAGGTCGTTATAGTTGATTTTCTGTCCGTCTGCCCAGGAAACATCTATTTTAAGGACTGTCATATTATTTGAACTCCTGGGACCAGCGAATGCTCCGGATTGGTCGTGATGCTCCAAGTCTGCAGGGAGGATTGTGGAAAACACATTAGGTAATCGGAGGGTCACTGAAAACATATTACAGTGGTCAAAAATCCTCCACACATCCTGTAAAACTGCTCCTCATGATACCTCTGCTAAAACCATCTGAGGAGTAGATTCTGCTAATTGGGAAAACATATTACAGCGATATTGTGATGCGTATTCCAGCACAGACCCACAGCTAAACCGATGTTGATTTAATTTTTACCACAAAAGATTTAGCTACTGAATGAGTGCAGTCTGCTTTTTCTGAATTCTGGTCCATTTGAGTTCTTTAGAGTCCATCCGGGACGAGCTTTCTCTCAGTTTCTGTTCAGAGACTTCTAGGAGCTCTAGCAGATCCACATTACTGAGTGCCGTCTTCAAAGCAAAGGCCACCATAATTACTGGATGAATGATTAATAAAGGTATTATTTAATATTGAATGATTAAATATTTAAAGGCTCAATCCAACTTTTCCCTGACCTTTAGTGACTTGGATTTGGTTAGAAATCTCCAGTTTCATCATCACCTGTGTGTGTGTGGGTGTGTGGGTGTGTGTATATTGCAATGTCAGTGTCAGTGTGAACTCTGTCTTATCTCTTTCTGTGGCTGTAAATCCCGACTTCCTGTGAGTTGTAACTGGATAGGAAGTCGTATGCACGTGCCACACGAAGCCAGGAGATGTTATTTTTGGGATTAGGACAACAACACCTCAGAACAATGACAAAGGAGCAGCACGGTGTAGGCATCAGTCAGCCGTGACAGGTCTATTGTGAAAAGTACTTCAGTCCAACAACAGGCAAAGACTGGGTGAGGTTTAACAGACCAATAGAAGTGAAGTAAGAGGAAAAAACATTGTTCACGTCTGTGTGAATAGTATGTGAGCGTCTGTGTTTGTGCGGCTGCGGTTTTGATACTGCAAAAAAATCAGATCATGAGCACAATGCAATTTGGTCTGCGATACGAATCAAATGTTTTTATTTCCCACTGCAGCACTTCAGCTATAGCAGCCCTTCCCTTCATGCATAGAGGTACATACACACAACATTTTCAGAGATTAGATGTGTTTCTTCAAAACACCAACAATGAACTGAAGAATGTCAGCCTCCATCCTGCACATTTTAACTATACTATAGTGTTTTTATAACTTAATTTAATAAATTGAGTTTGTTGACGGTTAGTCAACTCATCTTTCACAAGACTGAACATCGAGACTGTGAGTCAACAGTCCTGCCGGCATAACAGCTGTTTGAAGCCGTTGGCACAGTGGTGGTTTGAGGTAAAGTGGTGGCTGTGGGTGTTAGTGTTAGCCTGTAACCATCAGGCTCCTACTGTCTACATGTCAAAGTGTCCATGATTGCTCATAAATAAAAGGGTTTAAATGCGGATTTCAACATGCTCACAATGGTGACGCTGATATGTCGATGTTGTGTAATGTTTAGCTTGTTCACCACATTAATTCCGCGTGTTAGCATGCTAACATTTGCTAAATAGCACAAAACACAAACTCTGAAGATTGGTTTCCCTGTTTGCCACAACTAAAGAAACTCACATTCTGTTGAAACAAGAGACTATAGCTTGGTTTAATGGTGCAGCCTTCTTGTAATCCTTATTTATGCTAAAACATACAAATGAAATTGAGTTGTTACAGTATTTCTGTGCCCCAGAAGCCTTTGAGAGACGAAGAGGGACAGATCTGCTTTCATCCGCCGTCCGAGTGCTACGTGAAGTAGTTTGAACCGTGGACCCAGAGTTGCAGTTGTCTGTTCTTTTGTAACACTTGGACTGTGTTTTGGTTGCTCTGGCTGAACTTTTCCCATCATCTGTGTTCTCCTGCGTCTGGAGATCCCTGAAGAGCCATCACGCGCATGTACCTCGACGACACTGGTCCTGCAGGCCGAGCGACTGATACAGAGTGCAGATGCCTGACGTCTCATTAAGTCCTTTTTATATGTAACAGCAATAGAAACAGACAGAGATAGATGGGGATTTCTTCCACACTTGGCTCAGACTTACATAACTGCTAATGACTTGTCAGCTGCTGCACCTCTTGCCAGTAAAATGATTTCTCCTTGACCCTGAGTCAGACTAACTATAGACTCTGTATCTTGAACACCCTTGTCTCTTTAGATGAGCTGCACTTCTTTCTTTATCTCGCACACATGTCCTCTGAATTACAATTAGTAAGAGAGAAGAGATTGGGAGAAGAAGGGGAGAGTATGCTTGAGAAAACAAATTAATTACATACAATGAAACTACTTACTGCTGACAGGAAGCACAAATTACTTAGCAACAAAAGTAATGACATCATTATACTACTCACTGCCAGGGGTGGAAATTCCAAATCACACTCGCTGTCGTTACCGTAATTAAGTCGTTTTCTGTGTACTAAAAATCTGTTTGCTTAAGTAGCCTACTGTTTATCACTACTGTTTCAGTATTGTACTTCGTTAATTATATTTTTATTATTTGTTACATGTTTGAAGTAAATAAATACATACATAATGAAACGAAAGGATTGACACTGTCTATTCATATTCATCAACAGGATTCCCATTAGTTTATAACTGCATGAAAATAATCATTGAACCTGTGCAACATAAGCATATTGTTTGTTTTCATGGACGGCTGAATGGTGCGTGACTTATGTTACCGCCGCAAGGAATTATGGTTAAAAAATAATGTTGCGTCTATCTTAATTAATGACTGATTTAATGAACCAAGTGACACGCTCACGATGATCGCGAGTTACATTACAAGTACTTGCATTTGTCTTTTCCTAACAAATGCAATTACATGACAGCAGATTTATTTTTAGCAGCTTTATTTCGAACTCATAGAAAACCCCTGAAAGATAATGTAACACTGGCTCCCTCGACAAAAAAGGTTTTTTAAAATTGGATTATTGCAGGAATTAAGCTCTGTGGCAAACACTAGGTTTTTTTAAGCAAGATAATCTTCACAAATTAACAACATTTTCATGATTTTTGAAGAGCGAAAGCAATTGGAAGTAAAAAGCTAACGTTGGGCGATCAAAAAACTACACCTTGGTCACATGAGTGCGAGTATGAACAGAATGAGGCTGCGACAGCAGACCGGTCTGTTGATCGTTCTGTAGTTCATTTAGCCACTTGTTAGCCAATGCCTTTTTTAAGACACGTCAAAGCTTCAATACTCACGTGTGTAAGACTTGAAATTCTCGTATTTACTGACAAGAAGAAAACCTTAAAATCTCTTAAGCTTGTGTTAAACACAGACCTTATTTCAGGCATGTAACCAAAAACCCATCGACTTGGAGACGAGGGAGCCGGAAGTGCAAACACGCTAACTCATTTCCTGGTTTCAGGAATCAGTCCTGCAGCATTCTATGATTAACGAAATAAGAAAAGACGCATTGAGGCACCTTTCCTCAGCAGTTAATGAATTCAACCAGCTCTTTATCATGATTGTCATTTGGATACTTTTGGGTCATTTCAATCTATAAAGAACCTTGGTAAGAAAAAAAGACTTTTCAACCGCAGTACGTATGTTTCCTAAATGTAGTTTTGGCAGTTTTGGAGCTCGGAGGGCTGATTATTGACCTCCTTTGGAGGAAGCTAGCTGCCTCCCATAGACAAATCTATTGCCGCCTCCCATAGACTGTATATAAGAAGTGGACAGAGTCTCTGTGAAGTCACTCATTGGTTTGTAGACTACGGTTTTGAAGCCTAGAGTTTGGCCTTTTGGCCGTTGGCATCTTGGTTTTTTGCAACCAGACGTGACATGTAAGGGTGGAGCTAAATACAACCAAAGGCTGAACAAAACATTTTTTGGGAACCAAAAATGTTGCAATTAACTATCATGAACTGAAAACACAGTGTGAAAGGGTTAAAGCTGTAAGACGAAAACACGGTCAACTCCCAGACCAGACAACGCTGCGGTAGCAACCTGTCAATCACAAGGTAGCCCCGCCCTAAAGCATACCCTGCTTTATGGTCTATTTTACTATATATGGGACCATAATTTAATAAATGAACATCATGCTGTTGAAGAAGACTTGAAACTAGCTATTGAGACCATACACTTATGTTTACAAGGTTTACTGAGGTAATACCTTGCTCTACTCATTACTGAGAAAAATATCCACATCACTTTTATGTATCACTGAGTAACAGATTACTGCCCAACAAAAAATATCATAAACTATATGTTGCATGAGTCTTTAACCAAAATTCCCTTTAAAAAGCCTAAATCTTGCAGCCCAAATTCTATTCTGGTCTGAACAGTACAACAATCAACTTGCAGAGTCTTGACACGTCCATGAGGCAATCGCAATCAGAGTTACCACATGTCGTCTTCTATTTTGGTCAAAGTTGTGTTTTTATTGAGTAGTTATCCACTGATTTTACACATCAAAACCTGTTTTCTAGGTATGCGATGCACTGCTCAGCCTGTGAAAACTGGTTTATAATGTCCTCTGGAGGAGCTTTGTCAAGTCGAAGTAAAAAACCCAGAGGATAAAATCAGGGTCATCTCTTGGTATAGAGAGTACAGAAAGCCTAATTTCAGCCGACAGTTTTAAGGATGTTTAGAGAAGGTCTAAGCAAGAGATGCTATAGTGCTGCTCTATTCTAAGTGTAGTATCCAGGGGTTTTGGACCTAAACACAGGATATAGTCAGGATCCTGAATTGATTTTTGAGTTCTTCTCTGGAGTAGTTTTTTTTAATAGTGCGTACTCCTCATCTCTGCTCAGATGCCGTGAATGTGGGACAAAAACTAGCTTGCCTATATCACGTGATTCAAACTGTCAAAACAGCAACCTCTCAGCTGAGATCAGACCTCATCTGATTACGTTTAAATTAAACTAGATGTACTGTATTGGCAGTCATCCGGTCCCTTGAGGACCTCTGCTATGTTAAAGCACTGCTCTTATCTGCCCTCTCATGCTGCGGCCTGTATAAACAGTAGCACATTTTAGGAGCAATGTGTCCAAAGACTCTGCAGTGTTTGTTCTAGGTTTCATTAATGACAAACCGTTTTGGTCAGTTAGCGGTCACCCACCCCCTTAATAATCCCATTAGGGTGTGTGTGTGTGTGTGTGTGTGAGTGTGTGTGTGTGTGTGTGTGTGTGTGTGTTGAGGGTCAGGGATAAGCTAAGACATGCAGTGTTCAGAGGTCAGTTTAGTGAATGTAAGCACTGAAACTCTGCACAAGTCTAGTAAACTGCGTGTCTGTATGTATCTGAGCGTGTTCGTGTGGTGGAGCTCATCATCATAGCACGTTCCTCTACATGTGGATAGAGGAAACAGCCTGCCATATTTTAAAATGCAAAGCCATATTTGGCACGGATGGGTTCTGAATTTCAAAGAGTTGCAGGATGAGATGAGATTCCCACAGGGACCATTCGCAGGCGTCAAAGCCGCCTGGCCCTCTGACCTTACCCAGTTCTATTATAGACAGCGAAGAGACAGCAGAGACCAAAAAAAGTACTTGGATTCTGTTGGCGGAGACAATGTGTAAAATGAAAGAAGAGGTACTGCATATGCATGCAAGTATTGCCCTTTAGCTTCCTGGTTGCATGGCAAGTGCTGTTGAATGGCTCACTTCCAGATAGGCCCACTGTTTAAAAAAGAAAAAAAAACAAGCAACCTATCATTATCCTGACTATAATTCTGATCATTATCCTTTTGCTGTGAAACCCTGTGTTGCATAATGTCGATAAATTATCTTTGAATTATTGAGTGTTCTATATCTCTGTTTTTAGCTACCATCATCATCTCCCACAGGCCCTAAACCGTCACAGTTTAAACTTTGAGTCCGTGAGCTATTCGAGGGTCTGCAGCTGGTTCAGACATGTCTGTAACAACGATAGACTGTATAAGACATGGACGTAGTCTCCCTGACGTCCCCCATAGGTTTCCGAAGAGCCGTCGTGAGGCTAAAAGTGGGTGGCAAAGCTAGCTGTTTCCCTGTGTTTCCAGTCTCCATGGTAAGTTAGGCCAATCAGCTGCTCGCTTCACATTTACAGATGTGAGAGTGGTTTCATCTGTAGATGACAAGCACTTAAATGCATTTGCACACCTGCAGAAAATACTAACACTACTCTGAGGTGGATGAGAAAGCATGAATAATGAAACACTTGCACTCAAGTACAAGTATTGCACATTTCATTCAAAATCACTTGAAATTGTGAAGTATCTGAGATAGAAACTGTGTTTTCAAGTATGCATCGTGAACATGCGTCTTCATTGTGTATGCTGTGTAATTAGGAGTGGGAGACCTGCTGTATGTGTGTGTGTGGGAGGAATAATTACGAGGCTCATCATCATGTGTAAACACTGATTAATAACAGTCACTGTAATCTGTAATCTCTGAGTAAGTGTGCACGTGACTGCAGTGTGCACACCTCTAAAATAATCTTAGTGTTGCTCTTCAGTGTCCCCAAGGCTCTTCCACATTTTGCTGCCAGTGCAGCATTTAGTGCCTTCAGCCAGTGACCAAAACTTATTATTCTTTATGACATTTTCATTCAGTGTATGAGGCTCCAAGGTCAGTTATGTTCCAAGATGCATACAAAGAGAACAGGCGTCTGTGGAGGATTTAGACTACCAATAAGCCAAATCAACATTAATTAATTAAGGAGATAAACAGTGTGCATAAATTAGTTTTATAACCCTCAGCTGCTGCGGCATTGACGCCATCCCTCCTCCCCGTCCCTTCATCCTCTCTCTGTTTCCCTTGCTGCTGTCGCTTTTCTCCTCGTTCTCCACTTACTCACTCCTCGGTTACTCAGTCAGTACCAATAATTTCTGTCTCTATTAACTCCTTTAATTTCTCAGTGTCCGAGAGGAACTGCTGACGCATGAGGTTTAAAGCCAAAGTTATACTTTTCCTTACTCCGCGACGGTACGAGTGGCAGATATTTCACCATCAGTGGCTGGACGTGTCAGCTCTGTGTGGACGTCCATGTACTTGTTTTGAGACTACGCTACAAGTGGTCGCGTAGAGATCGACTGAAATCATGTTCATTACATGAAAAGCAGGACTTGATTAGTATTGCACCAAATAACATTTTGACTTGACGGCCAGATGAGAAGTCAGAGGATCAAAGTAATCCTGATGGGATGTGAATGTCTGTAATTTGATATCTGACAACACAAACTGCAGTGAACATGTAATTACTCTTCTTGTTGAAGTGTTGAAATGTGTTGACTAAAGCGGCTCAGTTTAAGTGTGTTACTTGGCATTGTGGTGTCTTTTGTTATTTTCTCTGCTTTTTCCTCCGCTGTGACTGACTTAGAGGTAACACCTTGAAACATGTTGTTATCAGAGCAGTGTCCCAGGGCTCAATGTTGAGACCAGCTCCATTATTCAACATGTCGTTTTATGTTTCTCAGCAGCCGCACTGACAAGTTGGAGCTGATATTCATTTGAGGTGAAACTGCATCCTTTGCTGTCTATCCTGCTGTTGTTGTTTTTTTAATCTTGAGTTGTGAATAATTAAAAAAGAGAAGTCCTAGAATGACGTGAATCATGAAACACCTTCCAGAATGTGTGTGTGAATCAAACTAACTGCTCTCACTTTGGGGGAAGAAAAGGTAGGAAAAAGAAAAGGTGACAAAATATAATATTAACAGATTATGATACACTTGACAGTCCCAATTTAGGGGCCTGCTGTTTTTGCTTCCATGCATTTATTTGTAACATTTTCTAACCAAATAATGCAAAATCGATTCTTATCCGAAGCTGATGACTCGTGACCGCAGTATTTCTTAAAGAAAAAGACATTTTGGGAAAGGAGCGTGTCAAGACAATGTAATATCAATGTTCTCATCTGACTATCAGCAAGAAAGAGATGAAGTTCATTTCCCCAAAGTGACAAACTACCTTTTCAGTGCTTAAAAATAACTCCAGTTATCATTTGGTGAACACTGAAAGAGGGTTCATCAACTTACTGTAATATTCTCTCAATTACGTTGTTACCTTCCCTTTAGGGTCATCATCTTCTTCTGTCTTCATACTTCCTCTCTGTCCATTCATTGTCTGTTCATGGAAGGGTTAAAAAAATACAAAGATTCCAACAAAACATTTTTTTAAACCGATATGTAAGGTATTAAATCAAACCCTTTACCCTTTTAAAACGACGACATATTTAAAAAATACACTTTTGAAGGCTGTTGCTGATCTGACTTTGGCGTTTCTGTGAGTCACAAGGTTTAATGCTGCAGGCTATGACCACCCACTGAATAATAAATGTGTATAAATAATAGAGAAACGCTGTTTGTTCTCAAGTCTTTGGACATTTGATATCTGCGTGAATGGGTTTCTTATCTGACCATGTTTGTGTGCATGTGTGGCTAACTGTTGTTCCTCCCATTATCGTGATCGTTTGCACACTTCTTCACGTTGACTAAAGTCACATGTTTTTCTCAGTGATTAGCCTCGGGTTGATCTGAAAGCCTGTAGTCTTGGAGAAAGATTGAAAAAGAGAGAATGAAGGGTGAACACAAGAGAGGCAGTGGTGACATCTGTGTACATATAAACTGCTCCCGACATTTATTTCATGATATAATCAATTCCAGTTGCTTTGGGCTTGTTTATTATTTGGATGCTAATTTAGTTGTTTCTGTCTGCCTCATGGCGGTAATTATAATAATGGGCTAATATAAGTGATATTGGCTGTGGGTTACACATTTGCATATAGTGAGAATTCCACTTATGACTCTGTAGTCTTTTCTTTTTCGTTTTTCTTTGATTAACTCCGTAGCAACAGACATGAGAAGCATTTTATCTCAAAGCCTGCAGCGCAGAGAAACGCGGCAGATTGCGTCATTTGTCTGTGAAGGAGAGAGAGAGGCTCTTGCTCGTGAGATGTGAGCGTTGCCAGATATCTCAGAGAAGCAGTCAGCCAGGAGGGAAATGACTTCAATGATATCGGTAAACAACATACAATGGCGTTGAACCAAGCACGTTACAAAACGACTTAAACAGTAATTATCTTTGATAATGCCACACATTTAAGAGTGTCGTCCCACAGCTCAAAACACTTCCAGCATATAAAACAGTTCATTGATAAAGAAAACAAATGAAGGTAATAATGGCTGAGTGGTTTGTTTTATTGTCCTGTAAGCTGTGAGATTGATTCTTTGAGGGTTTCCACACGTTTCTCTTATAGGTGCTCCACTTTACTCTCATAATCCAATGGCACAAGGATTTATTTTTGAGGATGAAGGAATCATAGCAGAGAGAACTGAAAGAAAACCCAGTGAAGTGATTGGAGCTGTTTCCAACACAGTAATATCAATATATTCAAAATGGAAAATTAGATTAAAAGGCAAGATTTGGTTAACTAGAGGCTACAGTTTTCACCATCACATTTCATAAGTAAATCAGCCTGAGAGGATTTTTTTTTATAGGTGAATCTTAATAATTATTAAATCATCCACAGGGCAAGTTGAAGACATGGTACTGAAATATATAGTATAAGAGGCCAAAAAAAAGCCTCACTTGTTATATGTTTGGAGACATTTGTTCTTCAAAATATTGTATAGTTATATTTTATGCATTCAAGATTTAAAAAGTAGTTCACTCAGGTTTAGGATTTCCCTTTACTGAGGCATGTGACTATTGGTGCTTGCATAAAATGAACACTTAAAATAGATTATTTTGGGTTGTTTTTTGAAGAGTGAGCGACAGTACAGTAGGCTACAGATACCAGAGACAGGAAGCAGTGTGTGAGATCCGCTGAATAACAGAAGATATCTATCGCCCCCGTATGGACATCAGGTGTTACTACAGAAATCATGGCTGGATTAAGCCTGCTATAGGGCCCCTGCTGATCGCCACACCAACAACCACATACAGGCCCAATCCTGCCACTACAGCCTCCCCCTGCCCACTTCCGCTCCATTTGCACATTTGAGTGTCTCATCAACCTTATTTCCAGCCACAGAAGCTGTTTGAGGTACAGCTCTGATAAACCCACTGTGCACCACCCGCCCCAGCACCGACAGCAGACAGGCAACGTGGGTGAACATAGTGGAGCATTTAACAGCTTAAGATTTGTGCAAACCAAAACAGAACTAAAAGAAAAATAATTATTCCACTTACATTTGACGAGTGGCCAGAAACCCGATTCCAAATGAATGATAATGTTGCTCCGTGCTTGCTGGATGTGTTAATTGTAGCGTTATTGCTGGTAGCAAATTTATTAAATAATAATTAAATAATGTCATGAAATGGCGCGATTATAAATCATTAAATTATGATTTATAAAGCCATCGATTAGAGGGTACTCAATTTACGCCATAACACACCATTAGTTTATCTATCAGAATTAGCCCGTAATAACCCAAACCCATGTTTCCTTAGAGGATAATTATATATACGAAATGCCCTTTTAAAGGCAGACCCAGCTTACCTGACAATAAAGATTCAGCCATCATACACCTCAACCACCTGAAAACGGGACAAAAGGTCTAAGGAGCTGTATGTCAAATTAATGGAAGAGGTAATCGAAAGAGGAGACGCAGAGCAGATCGTAGACGGTGGGCGTGAAGGTGAGAAATGGTACATTCCCCATCACGGTGTTTATCATGCCAGAAAGCCGGATAAACTTTGCGTAGTGTTCGATTGCTCTGCGATGGTACAAAGGAACCAGCTTGAATGACCACCTCCTCCCTGGGCCTGACATTTTTAACAACTTGAGTGGAGTTCTAATCCGCTTTCGACGGCACCCTGTAACACTGATGTGTGACATTGAGAAAATGTTCCATCAATTTCATGTGGATGAGGCTGATCGCAACTATCTGCGCTTTCTCTGTTGGAAGCAAGGAGTCTTGAACTCACCACTCAGCGAATTCCAGATTAAGGTGCATCTGTTTGGTGCGGCCTCCTCCCTTGGATGCGCAAACTACGGATTGAAGCATCTAGCTAAGGAAAATGCAGACCTCTACCCTCAAGGCTCACGGTTTATAACGAGGGATTTCTATGTCGACGACGGGCTCGCACGTTTTGAAAGCACTGAAGATGCTATTCAGCTTGCCAGAGAAGCTCTTGAACTCTGTGCCATTGATGGTCTGCAACTACACAAGTTTGTGTCGAACGACAGAAATGTCCTGGAGATTATACCACCCTCTGAACGAGCAACCAATGTGAAGAATATGGATCTTGCCTTTGATGACCTGCCACTTGAGAGAGCCCTCGGGATTCAGTGGGATGCGAAATCCGACCATTCCGACTTAACGTCAGCCTCAAGGACCAGCCTGCAACACGCCGCGACATTCTGTCGACAGTGGCTTCCCTGTATGATCCTCTCAGATTTGTGGCGCCACAAGGCAAAGATCATTCTTCAGGAAATGTGTAGGCGAGGCACAAGTTGGGACGATCTTCTCTCAGATGATGGGAACAGTAGAGAAGAGATCTAGCTCAACTAGATAATGTCACCACTTCCCGCAGTTACTCACCTGCTGGAGACTCCCCAATGGTTCCTTACTAATACTTTCTCCAAAAGGCTTGTGAGCTCACTTAGTTTACGAAGGTTTTCCCCTTTCAAGATAGCAACGGTCAAAATGCTGAACTTGAGGCTTCAAAAACAACAGTGGGATGGGTCACAGAGACTACATCCACTTCTTATATACGTAGGCCTGCAGTCTATGGCCTGGTGGCTGTGCTTCAATGTATTTCAGGGTCTGGTTGAGACTGGTTAATTTCCAGTTACTGACCTTTGGGCGTCATGGATGTAGCTGAAGGTAATGTGGGAGAATGAAACCAGATACTATGGATCCACACGGTTTCACGAATATACGACTGCAGTTCAGTGAGTGATCACTTGTGATTGGATTTCACCACCTTATTCCCCTTTCGATTTTTTCTTTGGACACCTGCAAGAAGAGGTTGGGGAATGCCTTCTTGTTTGATCACATTCTTCTTCCTTCCTCGCTCTCTTTTAGTCTCTGCTATCAAACTTCCTGCCTGTATTGGCAACAGCTCAAACAAAACAGCAAGTTGCATCACATGGCCCTGATCAGACGGAGCAGGTTTTACAGGTGGACAATGCGAGACGCAACCCACTACATTTTGTTTGCCAATCAGACGGAGCGTTTTTTGCAGTTTTCTGCGTCTTTTTTAAATATTGTTGTTCGGCAATGGTAATAAATAAATCGTTTTTTATGCTTTATCACAAAGCATAAAATGGACGACACTTAATAGCTTATAATACAATTTAAATTAATGACAAGAACTTGTACAAATCTCATGTAGGCTACTGCACTGATTTGCCTCCTGCCGCATCTGCATGGTAACTATGGTTGGTAAGGTCATATAGCCTCAGGTATCCAGCAAAAGAAAAACGTCTTTCTGCTCTGTGTTGAATCCATTCAACTTGAGGCGTTCAGGGCACACAGAGGCTGTCAGCTGCGTAAAATGTTGTTTCAAAAAGCTGCCCAGGCTGCTAATAAGAGCTCTGTCAGGGCCTAATGATGGACAACGTTCAATTGGGTTGTACAACCCAATCCCTGAAGACACTGAGGTCACCTCACTTTCTTTGGGAATTTGGCAGTTTAGCATCTCAGAGAAGTGCACATTCGAACCAGTCATAAACCCGTTTGCTGTTAGATATGGACAGATGTCGAGCTGGAGATGTGCAATCGCAGAGGGCAGTTGGGGGGTTGGAAATGGGCCCAACAGCACATTTTTGCAAGCTCACACTAGGCCCTACTGCAAGCCTCTGCATGACACATGAATCCATTTCATGCTAACACCATTCCCATCCAGGCAATGACTAAAGACAGCCCACACCCAAGACACACAGACACACGTAAATCACTGCTGAGACAAAGACAATGTAACATGCATATTTATGATGTTATCATACCTTGTCTTTCTACAGTTAATTAATCATTTCTAGGCTACACGTCGCCATCACACTCAGTGTTCATTCATACATCGGTGTCCATTAAGTCCTTTGTTGGAGTTGTTAGATTAAACACGGGGTTAGATGCATGCTAATGTCAGCGTACATTTAACCCCGTGATTCAAGCTTTAAGGAGAAGTTAATCCCGGCCTGTTTATCCTTCCAGTGTTATCCCACATCCATTTCAATCCCACGACAGCCGGTCTCTCTACCACACAGACCAGGCAGGCCTATATTCCGGCCGTGCCCGGTTCCTGTTGCCATGGAGATGACGTCATGCTGCAGCACCGGGTTGAACTGCGCAGCCGCGGACGGAGGGAAGGGCGGGACAGAGAGCTTACTACGCAGGCGCGAGCTCTCTACGTAGCCACACAGCTCGTCCGCCATTCAGTCAGACAGTCGACGACAGCAGGAGGACCAGGACCGAACCCGCTGAAGAACCAGAGCCCATCGTCAGCCCAGCTTCCTTTGTTTCTCCGTGAGACTCCTCACACACACACCACAGCAACAACATGCGTGAAATAGTGCACCTGCAGGCCGGGCAGTGCGGGAACCAGATTGGAGCAAAGGTATGAAAACGCGCACACACGTCGACAGTATATCTAGATATCTTAACCTGATGAACTGCTCTCGCTTTTATATGATTTGAAATCGAGCTTAACGGTGTTTATGTCGACGTGTCGGCCGATGCGAGGCCATGTTGTCCACAGGAAATACTAAATGGGTCAACCCAGCGGATTGCAAAGCGTGGTACATGGCTGAAGGCAGCGCACAATAGCATCCTTTAGGATGGGCGGTGGCGAGCCGAGACAGCCCCCGCTGCTGCCTCTGATGCCCCTTAGATGAGCGACAGCTCCTAAACTGCGCGTGTGTCTGGTCGAGGGGGGAGAGAGGGGGGAGAGGGGTGTGGCTCAGACGCAGAACACAACGCATCGTCTGCAGCCACCCAGGTTTTCAGCACACGCATAATTAAGTCATGTTTTAACTGCAATGATAATAAACCCCCAATAGGCTGCTTTGCATCACATAACGGGTTAAGCCTCATTTTCAGTGTAGATCAACCCATCTGCTGCAGACATCTGTGCACCAGATATTGATTTGATGAATCTGAATGACATTGCAATTTTATTCTGGGGCTGCAGCTAAAAAGGGTTTTTATTACTAATGAATCCGTCACTTGTTGTCTTAAATAACAGATTAATAATTTCATTTGATCATCAAATTTTTGTCAACTCATTTTCTATCAATTAACCTCCTCGCAAACCTTTTGTTACCACAAGAACAACCGTATACATTTTAATCGTATATTCTGTTTTTAGGGTGACGTATGAATTACATTTTTATTTTTGATCCTCTAGTTCTGGGAGGTGATCAGCGATGAGCACGGCATCGACCCAACGGGAAGCTACCATGGCGACAGCGACCTGCAGCTGGACAGAATCAACGTCTACTACAACGAGGCTTCAGGTCCGGACCGTTAAACACAACTCGGTGTTCTCGTGATCCGTCTTTTCTTTTCTAATAAAAAAAATAAAATAAAAAAATATATATATATTTTGACGCATGCATTTGTGTTTCAGGTGGGAAGTATGTGCCCAGGGCCATCTTAGTGGATCTGGAGCCTGGCACTATGGACTCTGTTCGCTCTGGCCCCTTCGGACAGATCTTCAGACCTGACAACTTTGTCTTTGGTATATGATCAGACACACACACACGCATACACGATCATTATAACACAGAAAAAGAAAGGTCATTTTCATTATGAGCATATTAGAGCGACTTGTTGTATTCCATTTAGAAACTATCCTTTTATTAAATAATGAACGGATGCCTTTTGGCAGGATGAATAAGGCTCAATATTAACCTTTTACATCCAGGCCAGAGTGGAGCCGGTAACAACTGGGCAAAGGGCCACTACACAGAGGGAGCTGAGCTGGTGGACTCGGTCATGGACGTGGTGAGGAAGGAGGCTGAGAGCTGCGACTGTCTGCAGGGTTTCCAGCTCACACACTCCCTGGGCGGCGGTACCGGCTCTGGAATGGGAACTCTGCTCATTAGCAAGATCCGTGAGGAGTACCCCGACCGCATCATGAACACCTTCAGCGTGGTGCCCTCTCCTAAGGTACAGTGATCACCTGGCACTGCTGATAGGTGTTTTTTTTTTTTTTGTTTTTTTATTCCTTTTCTGACTTATCCCCCCTGACCTTTGCGTTTTCTACCTCCAGGTGTCAGACACAGTGGTGGAGCCCTACAACGCCACACTGTCCGTCCACCAGCTGGTAGAGAACACAGACGAGACCTACTGCATCGACAACGAGGCCCTGTATGACATCTGCTTCCGCACCCTAAAACTCACCACACCCACTTACGGAGACCTCAACCACCTGGTCTCTGCCACCATGAGCGGGGTGACAACCTGCCTGCGTTTCCCCGGCCAGCTCAACGCTGACCTCCGCAAACTGGCCGTCAACATGGTGCCCTTCCCTCGTCTGCACTTCTTCATGCCGGGCTTCGCCCCTCTCACCAGCAGAGGCAGCCAGCAGTACAGAGCCCTCTCTGTGCCCGAACTCACACAGCAGATGTTCGACGCCAAGAACATGATGGCCGCCTGCGACCCTCGCCACGGCCGCTACCTGACCGTGGCCGCCGTGTTCCGAGGCCGCATGTCCATGAAAGAGGTGGACGAGCAGATGCTGAACGTGCAGAACAAGAACAGCAGCTACTTCGTGGAGTGGATCCCGAACAACGTCAAGACAGCCGTGTGCGACATCCCGCCCCGCGGACTCAAGATGGCCGCCACCTTCATCGGCAACAGCACGGCCATCCAGGAGCTGTTCAAGCGCATCTCTGAGCAGTTCACCGCCATGTTCCGCCGCAAGGCCTTCCTCCACTGGTACACTGGCGAGGGCATGGACGAGATGGAGTTCACAGAGGCGGAGAGCAACATGAACGACTTGGTGTCCGAGTACCAGCAGTACCAGGATGCCACGGCTGAGGAGGGCGAGTTTGAGGAGGAAGGAGAAGAAGAGGTGGCCTAAGGCTAAAGTCAACTGCGCTCGTCATAACTCCATCCAACCATCGATCCACTCATTTCACTCCTGCTCTGTTCTCTTTCTCTGACTCCTCTCTTATCCTACTGTTTCTGTTTGCCTCTCCTCTTCCTTCCACTTTCCTCCGGCTTTATTAACCCGCAGTGCTCATATAGAGGTAGCTAACAACTGTGCTTGTGGTCTTTTGTCAGTAGCTTTCTGTTGATGTTCCAGTCAAACAGTACCTGGGCCAAGTATTCAATAAAACCGTTCAACGCAAATTTGATCACTTGTCTAATTTGGCATTGATTGTAATAAATTTGTTGGAAAAATATCCCTTTGTGTGTTTGATGTTCTTCTCTGTGGTACGTTTAAAAATGAAATACATGCAATTGAGCCTTAAATTGAGACTAATTTTGACTGAAATGGAACAAAATAAATCATAAAATCCTTCAGTTTTACTCAGATGTCAGAGTATGACGGCAAACTAAAATGGAGACCTACAGATGAGGCAGTATTGCTTGAACACCAGCAGGAGGCAGTGCTGCCATCTATGAGTTTAGCGCCTCTGTCAGCAGGCTGTGGAAAACCTTGATGCCTCTTAGGACGATGAAACTTGAAACACCAAATGCTTTATGACTCATCAGAAATTCTTATGAGGAAAATAAAACAGGATTTTGAAGCCTTTTTGTTTGATCAAGTGTAAGCAACTCAATGAATCAGCTTTTCATGGAGACTATATGACATATCAAGTATATCTTACTTAAAGCGATAAATCAAGATCTGCTGAGTGTTCTTGTTAAAATACTTTAAGTATTTGCTGTTGTGGAGACCATTCGTCTCATGGCTGTGAATGTTAATGGCCGTTCCTCTGTCTGTCATGCTTGAATAGGCAGTAGTAGTTATTTCTATAGATGAATGAAAATGTGATTTCTTTAACTTGATTTGTGTTTTTGTACTTAATGGTTCCCTTTTGACCTGATGGCTGCTCATTAAAAAAAATCGGATGAGAAGATCTAAGTAATTTAAAGGAAACTGAGGGAAAATTATGAAAATGTAAGAAAAGTGAAAATAAGTTCTGAGCTTGGAGAGGAGGTCTTATATCAGACGTCATATGTGCACACACACACACACACACACACACACCACACATATACTGACATAGATCAGGAAGTGTTCCATCACTCCGATTGCGCTGATTCTGCAGACTCCTGCTACCGCTGCTGTCTGCCTCCGTTCACACAGCAGCTGCATCAGGAAGGAGGTACGACTATCATCTGATGCACCTGCTGAAGATCTCTGCCCTCCTGGACCAACACATGGACACACACACACCCAGACAGCATGGGCTCCAGACTGAAGTGAGTTAATCTGTTCATTTATATGCTCGACTCCCATCATCACTCTGCCCGTCAGTCTGTTCTTGTGGTTTTTATTACTTCCTCTCACAACTGCACAGGAAGTTTCCTGCAGCAACTCTGTTGCCCTTTGTGTGAGTTGCCATACACTTCATGGTAGGCCTGGAAATGTTCACCTTTGTTTGTTGCGTATGAATACGTTCTGAATATTTTAATGTAATCACACTTAACCAGTGGTGGAAGAAATACTCAGATATTTTGTTCAAGTAAAAGTAGCAATACAGTGTAGAAATACTTATTTACAAATAAAAGCTATTAGCATCAATGTATACTTAAAGTACCAAAAGTACTCGTTATGCAGAATGGCCCATTTCAGAATAATATACATAAAGTATAATCTAAAATTATATAATAATTATTGAAGCAACATTTACCTCTGGGAGGTAGTGGAGTAGAAGTAGCATCAATAAATAAAATGTCATTCCATCACTGCATGTAACTCTCTTTCTGTAGGTACACCTGTCTCTAATAGATGGACCACTGTCTACCTTTGTCTTCATCAGCACACCTGTTGTTTCATAACATCCTGAGAGTGAAATCTCCTCGGTTTTGTGAAATGATGATTTGAGTAATATGATAAATGTTGGGCAGATTCACTGGAGTGTCTCAGCATTGATGTGAGCATGTTTTGGTCCGTTTTCTGTGGAGGTAGAACCTCACATGAGCGCTCCGTCTCTTTCCTGTCAGACAAAACCCCGAGCAAACCTTCTACTGGTTCTTTGAAGCAACTTGCCCCGTAGCCAGAGACAAAGGTGAGTGGGACAATGTAGTATTGCCAATTTCTGTGATTCCCAGCTTGTGTTTCAGCCTCTATGGAGTACTATAACTTGTGTTGTCTGTTATGGAACTGTTTACATGTGCAGAGTAATTTGTCAGCAACAGAGAAGTTGATAAATATTTGTTCCTCAAATTCTTCCCGTGACTTTATTCACCTTCTTCTTGTCATTTTCCGAGTTCTGATAAACTACACCTGAGTGCCAACTAACATCTGAAATTTGTTTCAAACTTAAAAAGCAACACAAATTAATTTGTGTTATGAAACAATACGTTGATCAGACTTTCTGTATATGAAGGTGTTTCTGCTGAGCTGAGTTGCTCATACTTCCTGTCATGTGATCAGAAAAACCACATAGCGTGTCTTGTCACACTAGAACCAGATCGTACCGTGTTGTGGTAATCTGATGGACTGAGCAGCTGCATGTGAGCTGAAGGGGTTAACAGTACTAAATACCTTTTTTATTGAATTGAACATTTATTTAGTTTCCCCATTTTCAATGATTTGTCTTCCTTCTATTTCACTCATTGTTGCCGTGTAGAACCCACTTTGTACATATAGTGTGTTTGGAGTATTGGCCACGATGTCCTTTGATTCATTCTTTTCATTGTTATAGATCCTGGTGTACTGTTTCAGTATCCAGAGGACTTCAGTGATGAGGTAGCCGCTCGTGTCCCCTGCTTCTGGAAAGCTTTAATATTTGTGCATGTATTGTCAAGCTAAATTGATTGCTGTGGCTTCTTTTTGGATAGCGGTGTGGCTATTGGGATTGCAATGTTGGCTGGTCTGTGGGTCGGTCAGGCCTCCACTTTGGTTCAGACTAAAATATCACAGCAGCTATTAAGACAAGATACGATGAGCTGGAACGTTATTTCTCCTGAGGGTAATTGTTTTGCATCAGTTGTAGAAAGTTGGAAAGAGTACAAATATCAAGAGTTCAAACATGTTAATAATGGTGCAAGTATTTAAATATCAACACGTATATCCAAAATTCACTAAATCCAATATAGATTACAATGATAATATAAGATTAATACAGTGATTATGTCCAGGACGTTGCACGTAATGTCAAACATTTGCAGCTGTGAGTGAAGTGTGAACTATTGGACGAATTGCAATGGAATTTGGTACAGACGCATCCCATTCATGATGAATTGTAATAACTTTAGTGATCTTCTGATATTTCATACAGTGGCAACATATTTATAATTATATAATTTTGATTTGTCCAACGCTTTGGTTTATGACCAAATCATTGGTGTATAAAGAGAATTGAAAATGGCGTTGAAGGCTCAAATTGAATTCCAATACAAGTCGCTCAGTTGCCAAAATGGGATTATCCTAACTATTAACTTTGTGACTAAAATAAGCTCTATTTAATGGTTCATACTGGGAAGTTGATTCACCTGAAACAATTATCGGCTGAGTTACGTCTCTTCCCCAATTTAAATCTTAGTGTTGAGTCTTTTTGGGTCCAATTGTATCACCTGACAGACCTGGCAGTTGTAATTTCAAGTTTTTCTACGAATATTTGCTTCAAATATCATTTTTTTACCTTGGAGCTTGGACCTGGACCAAATACCTGCAAAACAACTGACCTTCCCTCAAATGTGTATTGTGGTTAATGCTAATTAGATACGATTATACCTGCTGAACATTAACATTGTCATCGTGAACATGTTGTCAGTGTTGTGCCTATAAGCACAGGCCCACAGAGCCATCAGCGTTGCTGTAGACTTTTAGACTTGTTATCAGATTTTTCACATTTCATTTGACACAATTTCATCTCATTCCAGGAATCTTTTCAAACATTACCCAGGTTCTGCTTCCCGTATGACATACAGAGGTGAGTATAAACTCCAGTTTACATTTCTGGTCTGTATTTTTTATACATGTCCACCTCTCACGTCATTCATCTGCACAGAGCGAGGGAGGGAGTGGCCGTGCAGCACTTTACTTTTGTTTTGACCGACCTTGAGGGATGCCAGCGGTTTGGCTTTTGCCGGCTCACCAACAACACAAACACCTGCCTTTGCATACTCAGGTATTTGTGTGAGGGGGGGGGGGGTATTGAAAGAGTAACTCTCATGCCTTTAACATCACGATGAAAACCCTTTTTAATCAATTTGATTACAGTTATCTTCCATGGTTTGAAGTGTTTTACAAACTTCTCAACAACTTGGCCGATTACCTCACAAAAGGACAGGTGAGGTTCCAGTGTGTGTACTCTGTCTTCTCCTCTGTGTTTGAGTATTATTAACCTAACGACCGTCATGTCCTCAACAGACCAATGAGACCAAAGCGCTGCTGGCTGCCCTCTACAAGCAGCCCTTACCACCACCAGCTGGATCTGTCACTCTGCAGATGGTAAATCTCTAATTATCCAGTGAGAAGCAGGTGTCACACTTCACTTTACGGCTGTTTTCTGTCAGTGGTTAGCCTGTTGTGTTTTTTTCTGAGGGAGAGCAGCTATTGGTCAGCACAGAGGTGTCCCATCCTGTTGGACACCCAAAGGGACAAGAGGGGGTGAGTCCCACAGGGGTTCATGTGGTCTGGAATAACTGCTGAGCGGATACAGACTAACTCCTGCTGGAAAACGTTAGCTGTCTGTGCTTGATGGCTAAACCGGATGTGTGCGGACTAAAACCTTGTCACCCACCCCTCTAATCAAATGTTTCAATCAAACGTAACACGATTTGCACTAACGTCTGCCATTCATTGTGACTGTTGAGTGTATGTATCCATAACAAATAACCCGTGTTCAAATCAAATGAAATCAAAGCTGCAGCTGGTCGTATCTTGTGGATTTTTACATTTCAAGAGTTTCATTCCAAAGTAATAAATCCTCCGTGTGTTTCTCACACCACATTTCTACGGTGTGAGAACAGATAATATTGATTAAAGTCGTTTTCGATATAGTTTCAGTGCTGGTTGTTTTAGTAACAGCAAGTCTGATTTAATTCTGGGAATTCTTTGTATTTTTATTATCAGTAAGTTCATACAGCTCTGATGAAGTGTAAAGAGAGTGAAGGTTTTTAAATCTGGTGCGGGAATGGCGGACTCCACCACTAACAATGAAAACTTCTAAAGAGAGAGGTCATTACTGATTATAAATGCATTGAATGGCTATTGCAGAACAAATACCCACAGTTAATACCATCAAACATGTGTTTGGATGTCATGTAAATCTTAAGGATTATAACGTAATGGTTGTGTTACAGTAAGACATTAGCTGACACGATAGTTTGCATCTAACAAAAGCATTATTTAATGGATAGAGAATTTTGGAATGAAACCGTAAGTCTGATCCTGTAACCTGTAATGCATACATGAGTGTAGTATGATGTTGAAGCCAACTGAAAGCAAAAAAGCACGTCCATTAAATTCCCCCCGTTCTCTTATTCATGTATTGTTTCTTTCTTTGTTTTGACCAGGTTCCATACTTCATTGCTCCAGACCCCAGAAGTCTCCCTTCCATCCCTGAAAATGTGAGTATGGAGGACTAAACTACACCCTGGGTGTATATCCTATAGAGCGGGTGGAGTTTTGTCCACTTTGCCCATTCAAACCGATATGTGTGTGTCTGTGGATTCACCAGAGGAACTTGACAGAGCTGATTGTGGCGGTAGATGTGGGCAACCTGCTCCAGGTCTATGCCAGCATGCTGTTTGAGAGACGCATCCTCATCTTTGCCAGCAAACTCAGCACCGTAAGACACACATTTGTGTTCTTCTATTTTTACAGGACTTTATTTACGTTTTTGTCTAAGATGCATGTTCACTCTCTAGAAACTCACCTTAACCTGCAACCGTATTTAGCTGAATGCAACTACTTGGAAACCAAACTCAGTGCAGCTAAAATGATCTCCATTATTCTACCTTGAAGTCACAAATTGGGCACCATATGTGGCCTATGGCCGACCACACAGACAGACTTGAGTGTCCTGTGTGTTGTCTGAAACAGTCGTCCGTTTTTTGTGTTGTGTGTAGCTGACGTCTTGCGTGCATGCACTCAGTGCTGTGTTATACCCCATGTACTGGCAACACATCTTCATCCCTGTGCTGCCACCTCACCTACTGGATTACTGCTGGTAAGAAGTCTGTCTGTCTGTTTGTATCTGTCTGTCTGTCTATTCTGTCTGTCGGTCTGCAATAGATTCACCCTTTTTTATTTGGTTACAGTGCACCTATGCCTTACCTAATAGGGGTCCACACCAGTCTATCTGAGGTAAACTATACTGAATAGAACCGTCTACAGTTACTCAAGCAATATAAAACCGGTTAATCTACCAGGTTTGTCCCCACAAACTGACGGACCAACACATCACGGTGTGTCTCTGTGTCTGTCTCACAGAGGGTGAGGAGTCGTGGGCTGGAGGAAGTCGTCATTTTGAATGTGGACACAAACACTCTGGAAACCCCCTTTGACGACCTGAAAAGGATACCTTCAGATGTGGTAATAAATCGCCTATTGTAATAGAAATGATTACCGATGTAATGTACTCCTGTTTGTGTTTACACCACGTCTGTAGAACCGTGAAGATTAAAAAACATTTGACTCATAACAGACTTAAAAACACGTGATATGAACACAGTCAGGGGCCTTTTCTCCTCCTCTTCACATGTTTTCTGTCCCTCTATACCGTCACCGATCTAACCAAGGCTAAATGACAAAATGTTTATCACCTGTAGCACATTTTGCATTTCAACGTCATGTTTTCTTACTCGAATCATGTTGTCTTGATCATTGTCGCTGAGCTGGAGTAGCAGTTGCTCTTGATTCATATCACAGATATAAATGTACCCATGTCTCCAGATGTCCGGGCTGAAGGCGTGTTTGAAGCGTCAGGCCGTGTCTCCCGGCTGTGGCGTCTCGAGGGCCTTCCTGAAAGCTCAGGCTCTGCTGTTTGGAGGCTACAGGGACGCGCTGCAGGGTCAAAAGGTCAATCACTCAAAAGGCTTATTATTTCTTATAATAAAAATTAAAACCGTAGGGTAAATGATTCATAGTTTGTAATTTCTATTTGGTCATTTCTAAAGACACCTCTTCATTCCTATGTGTATTTTTGGGACTCATTCTTCTCTTTTGTTGTACCTATCTCCATATCTCTCCTTGCAGGAGGGTGAGATGTGGTTCAGCGAGGAGCTGTTTCTAGATCACAAGTCTGCCAGCATGAGGCAGTTCCTACAGAGTGCCATTCATTTACAGTCCTTCAAACAGGTACGCGCTGTGCTCGGTGTTATTTACTGCCCTCTGCTGGACAGATACTGCAATTATAACACCGGAGAGGGGCCTGTTGAGCAAAGCGTTACAGTAAAGTGAAATGTCAACAAATGTCTCTGACATCCTTTGATGCAGATGCATAGAATTACTGATAAATTAGTTGTGAGGTCAGTTGGACTAAGTCGTACTCATGTTAAAGATGATGTATTTTAATCAGATAATATTTAAGAAATGATCAAACATTAGTTTTGTTTTGAAGTTCATCGATGGCCGCCTGGATATTCTGAACAAAGAGAAGGAACCAGATGATCTCTTTGAGGAGGAGATCTTTAAGTGTGAAACAGCTGCAGGTGTGTGTGTGTGCGTGTGTGCATATGTGTGAGTGTGAGTGTGAGTGTGATTTCACATTACTCACTTATCACCTATCCTCTTGTGTTTCTGTCTGTTTAAAGGAAGAAGCAAATCCTATCAACAGTTAGTTGGTAATTTAAAGGTAAGCTCTTTTCATCTTTAATGAAACCGTTTGAAGTTGGTTCCCGTCCTGGTGAAAAGTGCAACACAAATGCAGTTGTGCTTTTGACAGAAAGGGGGAGGAGCGCTGATCCTTAACATGAAGTCCAAAGCAAACATGAGGGTGAGTACAAGCCACGGTGTTTTTTCAGGTCGGTCTGCATCACCAAAACAACTCTATTCATGATGACTTGAATCTCTCCCAGGCCAAAGGTCTCACCAAGTCTGGTTTGAAAAACCTGCTGATGCACAAGGTGGGTCAGCGTTCATGATGGTACAAATGAATCTAGTTATTTTGTGGTTTTACTATAATAATCCATGTATGTGTGTGTGTGTGTGTGTGTGTGTGTGCGTGTGTGTGTGATTCAGGCCCACAGTGAAGAACACGCCCTTCAGAGAGGAGGCTCTGTGTCGCACCGCCGTGCCCAATCTGACTGCTTGCAGAACCGCCTGCCAATCACACAACACTTTGGGAGGGTGAGATCTGTTGCAAAACAATCCCATATCTATTTTATTAATATTCTATAACACTGCAACAGATACCATCCACACATGTCTTCCTCATCACTAATCTCCTTCTTTCATTGCTCCATTTCCATCCCTTTGCTGTGTTATGCTGTTTCGCCTCATGTCAGTCTCGTCCCCGTCGGCCTGTTTCCAAACTGAGGGCTCCCGGAGACGAGGAAGACATGCAGGACACTGGAGACGCATGGGCTGGGTGAGAGTCAGAGACGAGCTGAGAGATGGAGAAATGTGGAATACCCCTGGAAAAACATAAGAATAAGCAGCGAGTATTTTCTACCTTGCGCCATTCCCGTTTCTTATCCCTGTGTTTCAGAGCTGTGTCTGAGCCTGCGGTTGATCCTGACTCTGAGCTCCAGAAGGATGAAGAAGAGGGTGAAGATTCATTGCTGTGTGACCCGGAGGAGATGGATCTGCTGGGGGAGATCTTTGACACGCTCAGCTCCCGGAGCTCCCACGAACGAGGCCTGCTGTATGGGACACGCAGCCTGGATCTGTTTGGACCGGACAGCCATGACTATATCACAAAGGTAAGGAGATGAGGAGCTCTCTTACACACACACACACGCACACACACACACACACACACACACATGAAGGTCATTTCTGGTCTTACATTGGCTGTTGTTTCCCAGGACCGTTTTACAGCCAACCCAAGCCAGGAGAGCCTGTCTCTGTCCATCAGCGGCAGTGGCAGCCTCCACAGCTGGAATCTGGAAACCACAGAGGAGTTGTCAGACCTGACGGAAGACTCTGATTGGCTGTGCCTGGACACCAGCCTACCAGAGGAGGAGGGGACAGACAGTCGGCTGGCAGTGTGTGAAGTGAGAGAGCAAGAAATCAGAGGGAGGGAGGTCCGAGAGGAACAGGAAGAAGTGAAGGTAGCAATAAACAGGAACCAAGAAGAAGAAATAGATGACAGAAATAACTTTGGGGAAGTGAGGTTAGAGGAAGAGACGAAGAAAGCGGGTCAAGAAAAGAGAGTGAGTTTAGGAGAGGACACTTTAAAAGAAATGGCTGATAAGCTAAAGGATGAACAGTTGAGAGAAAATAGGGAGTACGAGCAAAATCAGAATGAGGTAGCTGAGGGGCGAGAGATAGAAAAAGGAACAAGTGAAATGCAGATAAATGAAGCAAGAGAAGAAGAGGGGAAAGATGAGCAGGAGGAGAAGATTAAAGAGGTGACTTTAAACAAACTTATAAAACTGAATCCCCATCACCCCAACCCTGAGGAGGACAATCTGAAACCCACAGCTTCTCCTGGACCTCGGAGTCTCATCGTTGACCCTGAACCTCCAGCAGCTCAGGACAAAAGGAGTGAAGAAGAGGTAAAGAAAGAGGAGCAGGAGATGAGACAGAGACAGACCCCCTGTCCTCCTAAAGTGCCCCCTCCTGTAGCACGCTTCCAGTCTCAGGACAGCCGGGGCTTTCAGGTGAAGTCCGGGACCAAGGAGCTGGCTGAACCTGGGAGACTTGGCAACATGCTTTGGAGCAGGGAGAAAGCACAAACGCAGCCGCCATGTGACTCAAATATATCGGAGGAGAAAAAACGCTCAGAGGGGCATGAATGTGAAGACCCGCCTCTCATCAAAGTGTCTGAACTGAAGAAGCGATTTGAAGCTTAGAGGATGAGGCTGGCGACATTTTAGTTTTTCTTGTCCTGTCTGTCCCTTACATATTGTAAAGTGGGTCACAAATATACAGTCATTTCCTGAAACAGCTGGGCACTGCAGCGTCAAGCAAATGTTACACACACCGGAGTGAAAGGTGCGTTTGTTAGGGACTATCAGCCACAGATTTGGTGCACTGGTGAGTATTTACAGCAGTGGAGTCAAAATAAACCAGTGTGTTCATTTTAATGAAGCATTTAACAGTGTGGCTCACTGATGTGTTTTCATGACATATGGCACATTGCCAATATTTAGCAAGTATTTGAACTGATTTGTTTGTCTGAATATTGTATACTTGATGGAATAACTTGTGAATTGCACTTATTAGGGCAATTCGGCAGCATGGTTGAATTAAATAAGTTCTCCAACAGTGAGGACAACTAATGTTTTGCATATTGTCTACTGTATGATGGCCCATTCATCACTGACACCTGAATATTTGTCTGCTAGTGTATGTGTGAGAGAGAAATGCTCCATCAGGTAAAACTGACAAATGTATTGCATTTTTTTGGTAAGCCGTCACACAGAATCTGAATAACTTAAAACCCAATAAAGTAAACATTTTGAACATCCAACATCCGTTCAATGACTCCAATGATCCAGGACGAGGGAGAGAAAGGGGCGTGCACATTCCTGATTTATTAACAAAACACCTTGTGTACAACACATACTGATCTTTATTTATTTTAGAAATTGAACTTCTCAGAGCGTGACATAAAAGTGCATTACAGTCAGTGTTTTAATCAATATCCTTCAGTACTGGAAATCGTGTAAAACAATTTGTTTTATATATAAATAAACACACAGTAGAGTAAAAATATAGTAACCTCTGTACAAATACAAAATATACTTAAGCTCATGTTCCTTATGTGGCAGAATAAAAGGAGTTATTTTAATAAACGAATACCATAAACACTCAAATTACATATTTCCTCTTTTCTTGCAGTGATAGAATTGACTAATCAGTGCATTTGTTGGCACCAAAATTTAAAAGGTGCGGGGCAAACAGTGTTGAGTGCATCTATAGAGTTTCTGGTGCACAAGACAAACAGATAATCCCGGCAACGTCAGAGAAACGGGAGGTATCCATCCGCAGGTTCACACAGCGACGGGCTGGTGGGTCCACTTCAGTGCGTTCATCATATGAGGCGTTCTTCTTTGGGCAACGGGAGAGGCAGGCCAGGCTTTTCAGATCCCGCCGATCCCACCTGTTTGCTCTCCTCTGCACTGGGCCTGTATGTTCCCTCCGTCCTTCTTTTCTTCCTTATGACACACAGCAGCAGCAGCAGCACCAAGCTGAGCAGCGACAGCACGGTGGACACAAACACTGTCGGTGGGATTAACACCTGCGTCGCCATGGTTGACATGCGACTGGGGAGGGAGTGGCACACAGGTCAGGCAGAAGAGTCAGTAAATGTACAACTCCAGATTAAACTATTGATTGATTACATGCAGCATGTCAATTAAAGTCTATGTAGTGATACGTCTCCCAGTGAGAACTGTGATTTGGTACTAAAATTGGGGAGAAACATGAGAGAGTGCACTTCAAATGAAAAGCACCCTACAGTCTTTGAGTCAAAGCATAGCAGGTCAACTGAATATGCAAACATGTGTAGTTTTAATATATTCTTTAAACAGAGCTTTTTACATTTTCCCTATAATAGGTACCAAAATACAATACTTCTTTCCACGAAACATCCAAGGAAATAACAGTAAGTAGGTCTCCTAACCTTAACCCTAATAGCAAACACATACACAGGGATGAGATGATGCGACAGGGTTTAGTCTGAGCTCACCTCCCTGAGGAATAGAGAGTATTGTAGGTCTGTGAGGCCTGTGTTCTTACAGCTGGACCATCACAGCATCAGATAGACCGAAACGACAGCGGGGCATCTGACAAAAAAAAAAACAAAGAAAACAGACAAATCAAGAGTCAGTGAAACGGGTCTCATCACTGTCCAAGAGGTAAAATGAAGATCATGAAGGTTAAAGAGCATAAACTAAGAAAGATCTATGTCAAATCCAACTGTGAGAGAAACAGCAGTTACCGTTAACATGTATGTGTTTAAGAAAGGGGGGGGGTAAGAGATCATCAGCTCAGGTATGCACAGTGTCTTTGTGTCTGATGCAGACAGTTAATGAGTGACTAAAAACCTCACAACCGGAGGGACTTGAAAGCAACTTAACTGCAAAGGAAACATGCTTCTCCCGTCCGCTGAGAGCTTTTAATAGCAGGAGAAAGAGATCTGATCAATTCTAAACACTGACTGAAGGACAGCTCAAACGTTCAGGAGGAGCAATTATGTCACTGCCACAACTTAGTCAAGATGAGAACTGCAGCACGTTGCCGATATGTTGAAGACTAGCTGCTCTACAATTCTTAGGAAAAAACAGCACATTATTTTTGTTGCCCCGTGGATGTAAAACATTAGACATACGTTTCAAAATAACTTAGTCCAATATAACAACTCCTGAAAGAATGAACTCGAAAATGACCACAAAGGACAAACAACACTCCTCTAAGACACACAACGTTTCTGTTTACACAGGTAGCATTCACAGCAGGGTTGTTTATGAGATTATATTACAGTCTTCAGCGATGGACTTTGATAGAACAAATAATTAATTAGTAGATAATGGAAAATAAATGCTGAACAGAATGTACAGAATAACTCAAATAAATTACACCTTTACTGTGCCTGCATTGCTATCCTTCACATATGGCAACATGTGTGACTGGGATGAGTGTATAACTTAACATGCCACATGTTGACCAACACCACAGAATAAATCCTGGTAAGAACCACAGAGGTGACTCGTCAATATAACAGAAGAAGAAAGGGAAAGAAACTAGGCCTTCACTAAACTCAACGTAAATCTTCTTCCACGTCAGCGTTACACACACAGGTTGTTTTCTCACGTGTTAAATAAATGGTGCTTGCTTCAATCAACCACAGAGAAGGCCAATTTCCTCCTTAATCCCAGCCGATAAACGCTTAAAGAAAAAGTGCCACAGACGGATGCATGCGTGCACGCGGCGGAATGCAGTAGGTCCTGCTTCACCTGTTCAACCGGTGCCGTCTCAGCTCAGGTGAGCCTGCTGCTGCTGTGACGTCACAGGTGAACCTGCCGATAGGTAAACGCACGAAGGAGCTCCTTCAAGCTCCATGGCTCATGGAGAATGTTTCGGTTCAAGCTCGACCCGTAGGCTACGTGTTATCTTCTCTTGAAAGGATAGTCTGTGTTTGATTAGTTCCGCGCGGCTTACCTGTCTGTTGTTGAGCGTCCAGGTGAGATGACCGACGACGTGCCCTGACGTGACACTCTGTTCAAAGCAAGATGCTCTGGCGAACCGACACAACTCTTAATCCAGTCAGGGGTCGGTGTGTTCGCGGCATAGCTGAAACTATTTCCTCCCACGCTCACCTACCTGTCCAGGTGTAAATGAGCCCGGTCACGTGTCCCATCTGCGCCAATCACAAACAGACCTCTCTCTCTCTCTCTCTCTCTCTCTCTCTCTGTTTTTTTTTTCATAAAATTTAATTTGTTCCTGTCTAACTTTGGATTTCCATTTTTTTAAATCACAAACCACATGTTTCAGCCGGCTACAGAGAGCTGGCCTACCTGGATTGACTGTGCTTGCTGTGTCATCAATCACTCTTGATATCAGTACGGTTCAATAATTAGAGAGAAAGGGCCTTGTGCGAGTATAGGAGGCTGTTGTTTGTCAGCTGAGGACAATCTGCTTTCTGGAGTCGCCTACTTTCATTATCACTATTCAAACAAACTTTGTTCATGTCCAAATAGTATTCCTCCTGACGTGCAGAACAAAGACACGGTGTGGCAGAAGTTAAAAGAAAATAAGAATAAGTCATCAGATAAAAATCAAGCAAAGAGATAAAGTCCATTTTTATACATGAGTTTTTACTAGTATGTCCTTTTGTAGCAGGTGTGGAATATTAGAATTTACTTTACTGTTAAATGAGCTTTAAATGGTAAGAGATCTGAGATCAAACCTTCAATCGAAAATGAGAAATAACCTTTGAAAGTGCAACAACAAAGTGTAAAGCCTGAATTTTAGTCCATAAAATGTGTATTATGCAATGAATGTGATTCAAAATGCTGCCATAGTGTTACACAACAGTAAACATTAGGCCCACAATCTTAAAAATACTTGTAAAAAGAGTATGGCTAGTAACTAATCTTTCAGCACCTCTGAAGCTCACTATAACATGTTATATTTTGTTCGTTTAATCAGTCAATAAAAACAAAAGCAGAAACGTCACAATGTAGTTTTGTGGGGGGTTATATAATGTGTAATTGTCTGACTACGGTAGTACATTTTCTGAAAAATGTTCACATATTTTGCCTGGAGGAAGGATTCAATACAATGTAAATTTTCCTCCTTCGTTAGCATCCGGCCCAAGAAATAAAAAAATATATCTGAAAAATATTTCCGTATGATCATCAAACAATGGGATCCATCTTTTAACTGTGAATATTCAAAAAGTTTGTATACATTTGCAACATCCATTCACATCATTGAGCCTGTGTCAATCAAAAAATCAACTTCAATAACTTCAACGTATTTATTAACTTATTTTATTTTGATCATTATTTTGTCATAGAGAAAAGTCCCTGCTGTTGAAACTCCAAAACCCCTGCCAGATACTTCCCCCAGAAGTTACTCAACATGACTCTCACCTGAGTAGTTGTCTGTGTGCATGTTCAATATGTTTGGTTTTTTTGTAATATGCTGATTTATCAGGTCCAGAACAAGATTTAGAAGGAACTCAAAATGTCAAAACGAAAAAACGAAAAAAGTGAAACTGAATACCGAGAAGTTAGTCAAACACATAAACCCTCATTGATTTTCTACTGTTTTATCTTTTTCTTCAAAGCAAAGTTTAAACAGTTTCTCAACTGCTGCTGGGAAATAATGTTATTGATGATGTGTGCTTGTGTACGGTTGCAGAAACACTTGGCAAGGTGAAGAGGAGGTGCAGGAGGAGGGTGGGGGGAGAATAAAAGGAGGGTGCAGTACAGTGACAGTCTCCATTGACAGCAGATCAGGATCAGTCAGGAGGATGAGTAGGACTCTGCTGTGGCTGGTGGCCTCTGTGGCCTTGGCCTCCCTGACTTCTCTGGCTGATGGAGTTCCATTGTAAGTAGACCTGCCTTTCCTTTACACACTGCCCCTGGGCTTGAATTTCACCAAAAACAGAACTGAAATATGCAGTTTGTTCGTGTGTTCGTCTTCCTGATATTCACATTATTATTGGTTGAACTGTAATGGGAGCAACAACGATATCTGCATTTCAATTTAATTAAAAAAGTGTATAAATATTGGTTTGACTTGTGTCTTAAATAATGAGAAGCTATCGTCCAGTTTGCCATTTGTGTCACAAGGTAGTGTGGACTTTCAAATGAGGCCAGTTAGTTGGCCCTGAATTTGATTCAGAGTTTGCACAACGATGCCTAAAGCCAGACAGGGCAAGAGTCTAGAGCCATGATGAAATGTTCTGTTGGTCCAGAGCTGGATCTTCATCAAAGTAATCAATAGATTACTCATTGTGGGTGAAGTCCATGCAGTCATGATCCTCATCTGGGCAAATAGGTTTGTTTATCTCTGTGATTCGGGTGAAATGAAACTTCAACTCACAGCCTCTAAGACCGTGGTTCTCAACCTGAGGCTTCGGAACCAAGATAAATCTGAGAAGTCAGAAGATGAAAAACATTTCTGTTACACAAAACCATGTTTATTGTTTCTGACTTTTTTTCTTGTGGAATACTGAAAAGGTTTCCTGCATCAAGCACACAAAAATCTCACAAAAAAAAGCAAATAAGCAAACCTGTAATGGTCACAACCTTCCATAATTATCTCCACCAGACTTAAGCGTATAGGAGATCATGCGTTCGGTCCTGTGTGCATGCGTGATTGTATCCGTTTGTCCGTCCACCAAATCTCGCACACACTGGACCCATCAGCCTATGTTTTGTGCTCATTTATGACTCTATGTTTTAGGACCTCTCATAGTTACCGTGATTCACAATTTTTGAAAAGAAATGTCATTGACTGTTTTATACCGTCATTGACGGCTGACACCTCACTTAACCGGCCGCAAGGGGCTGCAAGTGATCAATGACTGTTTCAGACAGTATTCAAACAGCATTTTCCACAAATCAGCTATAGGCCAAAAACAGCCCTCACTTTTGCAGGTCACATTTTGCCTTTTGTCGTGGTTTGAAAACTGATGTTTATCTAATTTTGAACTGGAGCATCTGCAGATTAATTCCATAAATAAAGTTAGGCACTATACAAGATGAACAAGTCCCCCTTTTTTTTTTTTTTTTTTTTAAATCTTTGACACCATCGTGACTCTGATGGAGCCTAGAAGGACAACTGAGCGAGATTCAACTCTTCTTTGTTTGGGAGGGGAGAGGGAGACAGACCAGGCGGAGATCTCTACTGAATGCACTTTTCTAGTTGTGTGTGTGTTTTATGGTGCCTGAAATGCATAATATTAAGAGGTTTTCTACACACTGACTACAGAATATTATTATTACTCCATATCTTCCTCTCCCCCCGCTGCTCTGCAGGAACGTGATGTCTGCCCCCAACTTGTTGCGTGTAGGTACAGCAGAAAAAGTCTTTGTGGAGTGTCAAGACTACACTGGAGCAGCCATGAATGTCCAAATCAACGTGATGAACCATCCAACCAAAAGCCAAAAGCTGGCAACCGCATCTGTGACACTTAACGCTGCAAATGACTTCCAGCAGCTTGGAGAAATAACGGTAAATTAAATACCGTCACTGTGTATGTAATTATCTGCAACTGTTACTGGCCACAAATAATCTATCAATGATTCGAGAATTGATTTGGACCTCCCTACCCTGCTGCTGATGCACTACTGGTGTTTCTTCATACTGGTTTCAGATCCCTGCTGGAGACTTCAGTAAGGATGCCACCATGAAGCAGTATGTGTACCTGCAAGCTGAGTTTCCTGACCGAGTGCTGGAGAAAGTGGTCTTAGTGTCCTTTCAGTCCGGGTACATCTTCATACAGACTGATAAGACCCTCTACACCCCCAACAGCAAAGGTGAGTTCAAATCTGCATCAGCACTGAAAAACACACCTACTTCTGTGAGAATGTCTTTAAGTGCTTTTACTGTAAATTACTGTGAAGTTTAAAGAGCCCTTCTTTTCAAAACGTTTTTAAACAGTCACATGACCCAAAATAGAATCACCGTCCTTCAACCCTCAGCAGCAACATTAACCTCTTTCTCTCTCTCTGTCAGTTCACTACAGGATGTTTGCAGTGACGCCTCGTATGGAGCCAGTAGAGAGGGACGATGCAACCCAAACTGATACTTCTATTTCCATCGAGTTTGTGGTATTGTGATTTATCTATGAACGAATAAGAATTGAAAGTGATATCATATAATAAGCTGTAACTGGGAGTAAAAATAAATGCATGTCTCCCTCTAGTGGTAGATTTGCTCAAAAGACAGCCTTTTCCTTCCTCTGAAACAGTGTCACTAGCATACAGTCTATACGTTGACGAGGATGGCGGATTGTAGACAAAAGACATGCTTTAAATGTGGTTTTACCGAATTAACTTGTAGCTTACCACGGCTCTCTGTTAATGGTTATTGAAAATTGTTCATGTTTAGACCCCTGAAGGCATCATTTTACCACTTGATTCAGTCGCTTTGAAATCAGGGATCCACTCTGGAGATTTCCAACTTGCTGAAATTGTCAGGTTAGTAGTTTATCTGATTTAAATTACATTTTCCTTATTGTATTTTATACATTTTCTTGTTAAGTGGTGTATTTACACTTTGGATACACATGGATGGCAGGTAACTTCATCTCAAAAAGTCAAAACATTTAGGATTATGCAAAGTAGCCTGTATTTTAATATCAAGAGTTTGACATTTTGGGAAAGAGCTCATGTGCTTTTTGGCAGATGGTCACTTAGATGAGAAGATTGTCAGCATTGTAAGACAAAAAGTGGGGATAATCTTATTTAACTCTCCAACAAAAGCTTAAACTATTCCTTTAAACTGGAGATCGATTTGTCTTTTAAGATCTAAATATTAATTGTTAATGGACGGAAATACATTTAATCCCTATAAAATAAAACTTATCACCGTACAAAGGCATAAAATACAAGTGCACCCTTTCTATCTTATGCAAAGTCAACCTGAAAACATAAAACCTTTTCTTGTAAACATCAGTGTTGTAGGGCAGTAATATAAATGCCAAGTTCTGTGCAGCAGCTCTGTTGCGTAGGCCTACATCTCAATTTGTGTAGGATATAAATAACTTCACGCAATCCGAAGTCTGTTGTTACTTTCAGTCTCTGAATGATGATTTTAATTTTGTATGTGTGTGTGTGTGTGTGTGTAGTCCAGGACTGTGGAAAGTGGTGACAAAGTTCAACAGCAACCCTCAGCAGAGCTATTCTGCAGAGTTCGAGGTCAAAGAATACGGTGACTCCTTCATTGCCTGCACTTCTATTTAAAACCTTTATAAACCTACAACATTCACTCTTTTTTTTACCTGATTGGACACACAATAACATGTTTTCCATTTTGCAGTGCTACCCAGTTTTGAAGTTAAACTGACACCTAAGAGTTCCTTCTTCTACATGGACAGTGAAGAGCTCACCGTCAACATCAAAGCTGTGTATGTGAAGGTTTTTGTTTTGTGGTTTGAGAGATCAGGTTTGATTGGTAGATTTATTGCAGGAGAACAAATAAAGGGTGTTGTCCAGAGGTTGTGTTTGGGGCTTTGGCTTTTGTTTGTTTGTTTGTTTGTTCTTGATTTTCTGTTTCGCTTCATTGTGGGCTTTAACACGTCCCTGTCTTGTGGCATTAGGTATCTGTTTGGTAAAGAGGTGGATGGGACCGCCTATGTGGTATTTGGGGTTATGCAAGACGGTCAAAAGAAAAGCTTCCCAAGTTCTCTTCAGAGAGTGCAGGTGAGCACATTCTTACACTTTTGCTGTATTTCTTTATGTTTTGCAAGACTCTAAAACATGAAAAAATGTCTATAATGTCCTGTTATTCATTCGTCTGCAGTAATTTCAGCTGAATTGTTACATTTCTACCTTCATATATTATTTATTTAGGATGTTCAGAATTAAACCAGGTTGTTCACTGACTGTACCACTGCACTGTATTTGAAGATGCATTTTTAAATGGTGTCATATTAGATCGAGAGAGGTATCGGAGTGGTCACGCTGAAGAAAGAGCACATCACAAAGACTTTCCCAACCATGGATGAACTGGTGGGGACTTCCATATTTGTGGCCGTCAGTGTGCTGACGGAGAGCGGTAAGACGGAGAGACTGTGTGTATGTGCCTTTTCAGTGTCTTTGATCAAAGTAAGCTAACTACCAGCATTATTAGAGTCTGAAAACCCCCAAACAAGACCGAGAGGAGAATAGAAAATAAAGATATCAAGATAACATTTTTGTATCAGTTAATCACGATTGTGTGAATGTGTTTGTGTTTCTGTATCAACACACAGGTAGTGAAATGGTGGAGGCAGAGTTGAGAAGCATCCAGATTGTCAAATCACCTTACACCATCCACTTCAAGAAAACACCCAAATATTTCAAACCAGGAATGTCCTTCGATGTTGCGGTAAAGTACTTATTTACATTTACATAACTTGACAGCATATGTATGGCTTATGGCGTGGCACTTTCGGGCAACATACACATTTTTTTCTCCGACAGAGAGGGGGGATTATAAAAGGAAGATTTAGTCTAAGAAACAAAACATTGTGTTCGTACTACTAGGAAGAGGATGTGTATTTTAATAAGTGGGGTGAATTTATTGAATGGATTCGATGAAGAAATTGAGCAAAGTACAGATATAAATGAGAATTGTCAAAGGTACAGGGACGAGGAAGGGGCCTTGTCACTCTCGGGACTTTGACACTCGTTATTGTTTTTCACATTAACATATAATATGTATTTATTCATAATTAACTGTATCTGTTTACTGTTATTTTATTGGTTTCTTCTTGTTTTATTTTGTTATTATTTGTTACATGTTTGGAGTAAATTAATTTTATCAAATGGCTATATTTCTACTTAAGTAAAAAACATTACAGACAACATTACAGTACTGAAATATAGCCACTCTCAGAAAACACAGGTGGCAGTATATCGTAAATGTGCAAGTCACATGCTGCTTCATGCTCTCTTCATAACTGTTATTGATTAGATCAATATTTTGTCGTGTAAGGCAGATTTTGATCAACAGAAAACAAGCAATTTGTCCATCAAGCCATTGGGTCACCATGAACTAAGTCATGATACTTAGAACTACAATCTAATAACCTGAGTTTGACCTCAAAAAGATGTGTTTCAATGAGACAGTTAGTCGATTTCTGATTGTTCAGCTGTTTGTGTTTCTGATGGCAGGTTGAAGTTGTGAATCCTGACGGCAGTCCGGCACAAAATGTGAGAGTGGTGGTGAATCCAGGTGAGGTGCGGGGCGTGACCGCAGCCAATGGCCTCGCAAAGCTTACCATCAATACAGTGGCAGGGAACCAGAGGTTGCAAATAAATGTAAGTCTCTGAAATATTTGACCCTTTTTAAATTTCCGCTTTCGTTGGCAAACATTTTTGACGTTCACTTGAAGAGGTGAAATCAAGCTCCATGTTATTGTTCATCTGCACATTTACTGTACAGTATGTCAATGGTGAACTTCTTGTCAGTGTAATGTCTGTTTGTCATTCTATTTAGCAGCCACGATGAGTTGAGATAGGAAAGTATTCTTTATTCAACTGTGTGTGTATGCTTACCTGTGTGTGTCTTTAATTGCAGGCAAAGACCAATGATCCTGGTATTCTCTCTGAAAGACAAGCATCAGCCTCCATGGTAGCTTCCCCATATACAACAACAAGCAAAAACTACATCCACATAGGTGAGGGACATCCTGACATAACATCAGATGGTACAGGAAAGGAGATAGCAGTGGAAAAGTGTGCACTATGCACTACATCTTTTGGGTGTTTTATCACAACATGTCACATTTGCAGGTGTGGATACAGCGGAGCTGGAATTAGGAGACAACCTGAAAATCAACCTCAACCTCAACCGGAAGGAAAGCCATCACACTGACATCACATACCTGGTGAGAGATGTTTTACACCAGTGCATGTGTGCACATATATTACTCTTTTGGTTGCCTCCCACGTCGTGTCTAAAATATACATGCATGTCTGATAAGTGCTGATGTTCAAATCTGCGTCCCTAGATCTTGAGCAGAGGTCAGCTGGTGAGCCACGACCGCTACAGGGCAGAAGGTCAAATTCTGATTTCCCTGATAGTTCCTGTTACCAAAGAAATGCTGCCATCGTTCCGCATCATAGCCTACTACCATACAAACAGCTATGAAGTGGTATCAGACTCGGTTTGGGTGGATGTCAAGGACACCTGCATGGGCTCGGTGAGACAGGCAACGTTGATGTAGTAGAGTTTAAGTGGGCAAACAAAACACCCACACACAAGCTGATAAAGTTATTTGTAAATTTCTCAGACATATTTTTATGTATGAAACTGCTCAAAGAAATACAGAACTGCACGTCTCATTCACTGACCTGCCCTTCACATTCAGCTGAGGCTTGAAGCGGCATCAGCCAAAAATTCCTACGAGCCGCGCAAGATGTTTGTTCTGAAGGTCACAGGAGATCCGGATGCCACAGTGGGACTGGTGGCAGTTGACAAAGGCGTCTACGTCCTAAACAACAAGCACCGTCTCACCCAGAAAAAGGCAAATTCTTTATTTCATATTTTTCTCCGAAAATATTTGAAAGGGGTTTCACATAAAAAGCTACGTGTAAATGAAAATTGCACACGTTAAAGTTCACGTTTGTTAGCTTTTGGTTGAAAATAATATCTGCCGTAGATTTGTCTTGCAGCAAAAATACATTGCATGAGTTCATGTGTACATATGAGATCATGTGAGTTTATAGATTTGTTTGTTTAACTTGCATACTGTAACCCTATGTCTTGCTTGTTTGTATTTGTGTGAGTGTGTGATTGACCTCTGACCTGCTCAGGTGTGGGACATTGTAGAGAAGTACGACACAGGCTGCACACCAGGTGGAGGGAAGAACGGTATGGGTGTGTTCTACGATGCCGGGCTGATGTTTGAGTCCAACACGGCTTCTGGGGATTCTGGGACACCCTACAGACGAGGTGACACTACTTGTTTTTCCCACAATGCAAGTTGCTGACGCTGTTTCCTGTTTCCTGTTTTGAGTTTTACCGCCGAGTTACAACTCCGTCCTGTGACCGGCTCTCTGAAACGCTGTCAAAAACTGACATTTGTTTTAGGAGTAAGCGTCTAGTGGATAGTAGAAGAACGGCATCATAACCCAAATTGCATTATATTTTCAGTATTTTGACATGTAGATAGATTTCTCGTTTGCTGTCTAGTTTTTTAAATTCTTCAAAACCTCAAACTCACATCTTAAAATGGGTAACGGGTAGCTTTAAATCCTTTGAGGCATTTCCATTTGAACTAGTGTGACTGCCACATTAGGTGATCATGGTCCCTTCCTTATTTAAGAGTTTTAGAATATTGCCTTCAGCACTTTATTATAATAAAGCGTTTATACAGTGTTTTAACATTTCAACAAATGGATGTGCAATTGTAGATCAAATTTTCTCACAGCCACATTTCCAACCAGATTAATATGACCTCACACTGATTTAAAGAGTTTCACATCAATTATACAAAGCACAAATCAAGTTTAGTTCCAACTTTTAAAGTTAAAAACTTGTCTGTGTTTGCAGAATTGAAATGTCCGGCCCCCAGCAGGAGGAAACGGGCCACTACTATCATGGACGTCACAACCAGTTTACGTAAGAACAACAGCTCTAAACTAGCCAATAAACACATCATCAGTCATCTTCAGGCACTCTTCAGTGTCGTTGGACAGCTTGTCCCATTGACTTTCACTGTTCTCGTCTTTGCCATGCTATGTATTCGTAAACAGATAAACGTCAGGTGAAACTGTTTTTACTTCATACTTCCTTGAGTTAATGTGTCAATCTATTTCTTCATGCTCTTTTCCATACTGAAGGGAGAAGCAGCCGTCTTTTGTTGTCAGTTTTCCCCTCCCTGTCCCATTTAGTTCTTTGTTTATTTGATTTTCCTTATTCAAATCAAGGGTCTAATGTAAGAGGGCATGCAAATTTAAGAAGCACAATTTCTATTTCTAATTTGCCTTTTCAGTTCACAATTCTTCTTGGTGGTCTGCATCTTCTCACCTCTGTCTCTCCTCCACAACCCTCTTTCTTCCCAGTGAGTCAATATAAAGACCAGCTGCAGAGTGATTGTTGCTTGGATGGCATGAAGGAAACCCTTCTCAACTACACATGTGAGAGGCGCAGCGAGTACATCAGTGATGGTAGAGCTTGTGTCACGGCCTTCCTGCACTGCTGCAAGGAGATGGAGGCCCAGCGAGCTGACAGGAAGGAGGATAGCCTCCTACTTGCTCGCAGTAAGAGACGGGGACAGGGGATGATGTGAAGCTCTGAGTGGTTACTATTCATGGTCATACTGAATGGAAATAGTAACATTTCTGATGACACTTTAGGTGAGGTGGATGACAACAGTTACATGGACAGCAATGAAATAGTTTCTCGCACCAACTTCCCTGAAAGTTGGCTGTGGTCAGACTTCGAACTGCCTGCTTGTCCTCTACAAACACCTAACTGGTGAGTCAACTGACATATGCACACACAAAATATACTGATAACTTCACACTGACACCACTAGGATTTAAAGCTACCCTTTACCTCTCAAAGTGTTAACCCTTGTCTTTGTTTCAGTGACACCACATCATTCACAAAACATGTTCCTTTGCAAGACTCAATCACAACCTGGCAGTTCACTGGCATTAGTCTGTCAAAAACTCACGGTGAGGATTCAGTGACTAAAATCTATAAACCTCTCCCATCCTTTACACCTCTCTCTCTCTCTCTCTCTCTCTCTCTCTCTCTCTCTCTCTCTCTCTCTCCCTTTTTTCCTCATTCATCTCTTGTTTCTTTGTTTTTATCTCATCTTAAAGGAATCTGTGTTGGCGATCCGTTAGAGGTAATTGTCTTTAAGGAATTCTTCGTTGATCTTAAGCTGCCGTACTCTGCTGTCCGTGGAGAGCAGGTGGAAGTTAAAGCAATCCTCCACAACTACAGCGAGGATCCTGCCACCGTAAGTCTGTGTTCCTCTGCTCTGGCGTTTCATTAGACCAAGATATTGTTCTCTAAAGCGATTTCAAACAAAAGTGCAAAAACAACAGTAAATATTGGACTGACATACAACGAGTGGCGCTCAAAATAAATAGAACAAATTAACTCCTGACTCTGGTCTTTGATGGGGGTCTTCATCTTTGACAGTTACACACACTTGACTCTCTTTCTCTCTTTCTGCTTTCAAGGTGCGTGTGGATCTCATAGAGGAGGAGCATGTGTGCAGTGCAGCCTCTAAACGTGGGAAGTATCGTCAAGAGGTCACAGTCGGGCCCCATACTACACGCGCGGTGCCATTCGTTATTATTCCCATGAAAAAAGGACAATACAGCATTGAGGTCAAAGCAGCTGTTAAAGATTCCTCGCTCCACGATGGAATCAGGAAGATACTGCGGGTGGTGGTAAGAGAAACAGCGACCTCCCGTGTTATTAAAGTCAGCATAGGGAAACACACATGTGTACTGTATCAGTCTTCTCAAAATGAAGAGAAGATTTTAACAAGCAAGCCATACTGTATGCAGACTACGGAAATATAGTTGTGAGTTGTAATGTTTGTCCTAACTGTTGTTGTTCCAGCCTGAAGGAGTACTGGTTCAATCTCCTCAGATTATAGTTCTAGACCCCTCTACTCAAGGTGTATGTGAGTTTACCCATAAACAGCTACATTATATAGTAATTTGGTAACATTGTGTTTTTATCACTTGCGAATTGATCCCTCAACTTGCCCACTGTTTATCCCTTCAGCTGGTATACAAGAAGAAACTCTCATCAGTGGAATTCCTAAGAAAGATTTGGTTCAAGACACACCTACTAGCATACAGATCTCTGTGACAGGTGAGATGTTATGTCATATTTGGGCACGTTATGTGACATAGTGCCTTTAAAATGAACTGTTGTAAATTGGCATTGTTCTTACTGAGAATTGACCACCTCCCTGGTTTTTGGGGACCATTGCATGTTTCTTTAGATGTTTCTTCGTGTTGTTTTGTAACGTTTCATTTTTTTCTGTTTGTGTGTGTGAATGCAGGGAGAGAACAAGTTTCTGCACTGGTGGAGAACGCCATTAGCGGAACGTCTTTGGGTAGTCTGATCAGACAACCCTCAGGCTGTGGTGAGCAGAACATGATCACCATGACTCTACCTGTCATTGCAGCAATTTATTTGGACAAAACCAACCAGTGGGAAACTGTGGGCTTTGAGAAACGTAAAGAAGCCCTCCAACACATCACGACTGGTAGGTTTTGGCACAGATACCAGGAATCTTATTGATGCCCCTCTATGTGGGATTTTTAAGTTTCTGACATTGCAGAAGTGGTATGAAAAAGAAAAACAGTATAGCAGACAGCAATGCATGTTACCACTGCCCCACAGACCCAAGCAGAGACACGAAGTATTAGTGGTCTGAATGCAATACATATACTATATAAGTTTGACTACAAACAAAAATGTACGCCAGCAGAATCATTTGAAAGATGCAATTATAACAGGAGAAAAATGTAACAGGGCTCTTAAACTGGTTGAGTGTTCTTGTTTGTTTCCAGGCTACAAGCACGAGCTTAATTACCGTAAAGTGGATGGGTCTTTTGCTGCGTTTCCCACACGCCAAAGTAGCGCCTGGTGAGGCTTTCAAATATCCAAGAACTCAAACACACAAATGTTTCTCCTTTAACCTAAAGTCTGACGATGGTGTATTTCATGTGCAAATAAAGGAAACTAAACGTCTCCTCTCCTTTCTAAGGCTGACAGCCTATGTTGCCAAGGTGTTTGCCATGGCCAACAGTCTGGTGGCAGTGCAAAACAAAGACATCTGTGAAGCTATTAAGTATCTGATTCTCAACGCGCAGCAACCTGACGGCTTGTTTAAAGATAAAGGAGCGGTTATTCACGGAGAGATGATTGTACGTAAACTGATTTAGTTATCGTCAATAACAAAATACCAAGATGGAAACAATTCCACGTCACTGGCTACAACCTTGTATCAATCAACACGTTTGTGTCCGTACATGTAGGGTGATGTTCTCGGCGCAGATACAGATGCCTCCATGACGGCCTTCTGCCTCATTGCCATGCAGGAGTCACGCACAGTATGCGATGCCACTGTTAACGTGAGTAGCCTACTGTACGATCTTTTTTCTTTTCCCGCCACTGCTTTTATTTCTTAATTTTCAGATTCTGCTCAAGTGATGGACGAAACAACGCTTTCTGATGATGAAGCAACTCACCATTTGCAAAGTCCCGTCTCTCTTAGTTACTGTCGCGACTCCTATGGAGCTCTCCGTTCAATTTTCAGTTTAACCCATTCCTTATGTCTTTGCTCTTGTGTTTTTAGTTTTAGAATGGCTGAAAAAAACAGTTTGAATACTAGTTTGGGTCTAGTTACAGTTGCTAAACCACAATAGCAATTGCTGTTCGAGGGGAGGGGTTTATCGAATGGTCAATTGTGCTAAAATGACTCTTTCACACACTCAAAATAGTAACTCAGTCTAATGTCCCAGGATCAAATGTTACAACATTCCTGAACAGAATGGGATATTTAAAATGGATGGATGACTGTTATCCGACTGTTCTCTCCTCATTCTCCTTCCTTTCTTTCGTCCAGAGTCTGCCTGCCAGTATAGGCAAAGCAGTGGTCTATCTGGAAAGGCGTCTGCCCAGCCTCACCAACCCATATGCTGTTGCAATGACGTCATATGCTCTGGCAAATGAAAACAAACTGAACCAGGATATCCTCTACAATTTTGTTTCCCCAGGTGTCGTCACACAACAATATTCTTCAACTCATTTTCAGAAACAGATTCTATGTTGTAGAGTTTAGGATATTACATATCTACTAATAGTTTCTATAATAAATGTATTTGAGCCCGACCAACACAGTGGTGTGTTGGGCGATATTATTGGGTAAAACATGTCAAAGATATGTTTGAAGTGATTTAGAAACAGTGACTCATTTACACAGATTTAAGGGATTTTTTATCAGAAATCCTTGTTTGTGTTAAGTGTTAAAACCAAACATCAGATTCTGTGTAATATCAATAATCTGCATTGTTCTTAATAATCTGTTCTCAGTCGGGCTCTTATGTAGAAAGATAGAAAGATTAGTTTAAAATGTTTAAATTGAGGACATTTCACTTTCTTCTTTTTTATTTTATTTCTACATTAAATATTCTAAGACGAGGAATTGGGGAATTATCAGTGAATTAAGCTTTGTTCAAGGTACAGCATTGTAATAAAAGCTTTTTGTGTGCGTCTTCTCCAGACTTGTCCTACTGGCCGACACCTAAAGGACGTGTTTACACGCTGGAGGCCACAGCTTATGCTCTTCTTGCTCTGGTCAAGGCCAAGGTGAGCATGTCGCAAATGCCTTAAAATGATGGTTTCAAGTTTCAAGTAGCTGCTGTTTGGTTGTGCCATATTAGGAAAAACAGATTTAGAAGCTCTATGGTAGACTTGGAAACTTTGGAAACTGACAGGTTATAATCTAAAATACAACTGTACCAGAATCAGGACATCTCTCTATTTGTTTTAATCTATATGCAACAGACCACAGGAAATGTCAACCATTTACTTTCCTTTTGTTAATAAAGGCCTTTGAAGAAGCCAGACCTGTTGTGAGATGGTTCAACAGGCAGCAGTCGGTGGGCGGAGGCTATGGATCAACTCAGGTAACACTGACCTCTCTCTGCATCTTGATACCTCCATCCTATGTTTACTTTATTATTGTTTTTTCTAAGTCTTGTTTTCTCACTCTTTTTCTCTCTAGGCTACCATAATAGTGTACCAGGCAATAGCAGAGTACTGGGCCAGTGCTAAAGAACCAGAGTATGATCTGAATGTGGACATCCTGTTCACGGGCAGGTCAAGGCCTGACAAGTTCAACTTCAACAGGAACAACCACTACGCCACCAGAACATCTAAAGTGAGAGGAAACACAAACGGACTCTCTGTGGCTCATTAATATCACCACTCCTGTTGTTTCCTGTAGGTTTATTCTGCCGATCCCTGACCGCGAGCGTGTTTGTGTGCATATTTAAATTCCCACAGATCAATGATATACACCAGAATATGACAGTGACTGCCACCGGCTCAGGAGAAGCAACGTTGACAGTAAGCACAATATGTTTTCAGATTCTGAGTTTTATCATCTGTTGATTGTTGATTTATCCTTTTTGAGTCTCAGATGAGACCAAATACAGGTTTAACCTTGTGTGGACTTTATTTTTAAGACACATTGCTATTAGTTTGTCACATTTGGCGACGCACTTTTATCAATGTGACAGATGGTGTCGCTGTATTACGCTCATCCCAAAGAAAAGGAGAGTGACTGTCAGAAGTTTGACATGACTGTGCAGCTCCTCCCAGGTAATGTGGTGCGCTCCCTCTCTTTCTGTTTATTTGTTATTTTATCAGTTTGTTTCTGCCAAGTTCCATAAACTAAATACTTAATTACTTTTGCTCCAGCTGAGAAAATGGATGAGGATGAGATGGTATACATGCTGAGAATAGAGATTTTGTGAGTACAATAAAGATGTCATACAGACCAGTGTTACAGTAACATGACTATAGAACATTTTCGAACATAATTAACATCATTCTTTCTCTCCATCTCCTTTATGCCGTTATTTTATTATTCTGTCTGTTCGTTGTGTAGGTATAAGGACAAGAACAGCGATGCATCCATGTCAATCTTGGATATTGGCTTGTTAACTGGCTTCACTGTTAACACAAAGGACCTGGACCAAGTAAGAACTGACAGATACACGTATACCCACAGACAGTTCAGTCAAGTTGTTTATTAGGAGAAACAAGTTGTTTTTTATGGTTTAGAAAGTTGTCTGACTGTGTGTGTGTGTGTGTGTGTGTGTGTGTAGTTGTCCAACGGTCGTGCTCGCACCATTGAGAAATATGAAATGGACAAAGTCCTGTCAGAAAGAGGCTCACTCATCATCTACCTGGAAAAGGTAAGACATCACCTGTTTCATGCCTTTATAATGTTTCTCTCCGCCTTGTTCTTTGTGTGTTGATCTCCATCCTACCTTCGTCCACAGGTTTCTCACACACGACCCGAGGAGATCACTTTCAGGGTCCATCAGACGCTGAAAGTGGGCGTCCTCCAACCAGCTGCTGTGTCTGTTTATGAATACTATGACCGTGAGTCTCAGAGTCACTTAGAGACACATGATGCTTCCATGTCCTTTGCTGCCAATAGATGTCAGAGTAGACAACTCTGCGGATGAGCAGTCGATATTACATTCTCAAAGTATTTAATGTAAATGTTCTGATGTACTGGATCTAACACAAACTCCTTTTCAAATGTCTTTCTTCTCCATTCCAGAAACACGTTGTGTGAAATTCTACCATCCAGAGAGGAAAGCTGGAGAGTTAATGCGGCTCTGTCAAAATGATGAATGCACATGTGCTGAAGGTAAACAGGATGATGTCAAACTACTCTGTCTCACACACACACGCACAAACACACAATTTAATTTAATTTACTTTTGTATAGCCCAAAATCACAAATTACAAATTTGCCTCAATCTGTACACATACGACATCCTCTGTCCCGGAACCCTCACATCACACACACACACACACACTCTCACACAGCATGTTGCATGTTGGGCGGGGCGCATTGACTCCCACGATGGGCCCGGTGGGTGCGACTGGACTGAGCTGCATTCTTAATCATTCGACCTGGGTTTTTCTTCGGATAATACTACAATTATTGTTTTTTTTGCTGATATAGAAAAATAACTGACAAAATCAAGAGGAGAAACATTTTTGACTAAAAGTTTACTAAAATGTAATGACTTTTCTTCAACTGAAACTGGACAAAAACATTTTGAGTTGTCGTCAACTAAAACTATGAAGGATGAAAATGCCTAAAATGTGATTACAACAAATAAGCATTTCCATCTAAAGTCTAAGACAGATGCTGCATTCACATGCAATCAGGCGATAGACGACAAACCAGATATTATTTTACCGGACGAGAGCAGGACAGTAAAATCAGGTGAGGTCGGCAGAGAATACCGTCAACGGTAACAGCAGACATTATTACCGTCCAAAGATAAAACATTTTAACTTTTTGACATCATTTGTGACAGAATTTACAATCGGATGTTGTGTAGCTCCCTCACGGAAGGACAAAGTTGTTGAACTTTGCAATAGAAAATTAAGAGAAAGCTGCATTTTATAGTTGCATGCATTATAAGGATAATTACGTAAAATAGTAGATGTGAAATACTTTTATTTAACATAGTTTATTCCAGCACCATAGCAATATATTACGTATGACTGTTGGTTGGTTTGTCCAGTGCCGTCCAGAAGGCGTCCGTCTGCTTCTACGGTCTGCCTGATTCCATGTGAATGCTGAATAAGACTAAATATAAAACAGCTTTCAAAATTAACACTGGTTTACAGTAAATCAACAGATTGTAACATAATGATCAGAACTTGTTGTCAGAGGCAACAAGCACCTGCAGGATCCTGTCGTATCACAGCATCAGTCTAGATAAGGAATTACTTAAATTGGGATTTAGATACAGCTTCACTCACCCACCAACTCTCCCTCTCACAGGCACATGGGTTTATTTCATAGGGTCATCAGTCGTGTTTTTACTTTGTTGTGCATTGTGTATTTCCAGAGAACTGCAGTATGCAGAAGAAGGAACAAGTCAGCAATGACCAGCGCACGGCTAAGGTCTGTGAGACTGAATTGAACAATAAAATAGATTTTGGTAAGTGAGAGTGACTGCCTTTATAAAGCACTTTTATACAAAGAATGTATGTTGGTGTGAGTAAGAGACTAGCAAGTATAAGCAACTCCGCTAACAATCTGCAACTTGTCCGTCCTAAGCGTACAGAGTGGGACTGGAAGAGTTTACAGACGGTGTGTCCACTGATATTTACAAAGTACGGGTACTGCAAGTCATCAAAGAAGGTGGGTATTTATCATTTTGGGACATGTGCATATTTGCTTTTTGTCAGAGTTAGGTGAGAAGACTGGTACCACTCACATGTTCGTAGTAGCCAGCCCAGTTAGCTCGCATTGGTAACAAGCGGACACTCCAGGAAGTTACTGGTGAGGTTGCAGATTGCAACCAACCGAAACTTTTCCCGTGTGTCAAGCGTGTAGGAGAACTTCGGTGGCCAACGCGAATGGCTCCATCTGGAGAGTTTGGTTTGTCCGTTCTGGGCTACTGTAGAAACATGGCAATGCAACATAGCAGACTCAATGAAGAGGACCTGCTCTCTATGTAGATATACTGTAAACGGTCCATTCGGAGGTAACAAAAACAACATGATTCTTAGTTTCAGATGATTATACTCTGAAGAAAATATACTAATTAATGCCATTAGATCCCCTAAATTGCTTCACACTGACACTTTAAAAAGGTGAATTATATTTTACCAATTCATTTTTTGTATTGATTAAACAGAGTATATTAGAGGTGCTTCTAGGTGGATTTTGTTACCTTTGTGCAGAGCCAGGCTAACTGTTTCCAGTCTTTATGCTAAGCTAAGTTAGCCGGCTGTCTTCTGCACATTTGCTGTACAGTCATGAGCATGGTATCAATAGAGGTATCAATCTAACTCTCTGCAAGAAATCGAATAAGCGTATGTCCAACTATATCGTGAAGCATGATTCCACTGTGGCACTGGGAATATGTGACAACGCATCACTAATGTGCTGTACTGCACCTTTGGCTATGCATTAAATCCTTACCCTTTCTATGTTCTCTTATATTTTAATTACAGGAAGCAAGGATGTGGGTCCTCTGAATAAAGTGCGCACATTGCTCAGTTATCCACACTGCAGGGATCCGTTGGATCTGAGAACAGGCAACAACTACCTTATCATGGGCGCATCCACAGATATTTACAGAGATGACCAAGCACAATCGTAAGCTTGTTCTTTGTGTGAAAGTGTGTGTATGTAAATGTTTTTTTTTACAGTTTTACTGCTTTCTATTACAAAATCAAGTTTGCCTTTCTTGTTCTTTTGTTTATGTGTTGATGTTGCTATTGACAGAGTAAATTAACGTAAAGAAGGAGGGAGGAGGCTTTTTCATGTTATGTTCCAGCGTATTACAGATAGCTGTTCACATGAAGAACCAATGCATTTTTCCCTTTGCTCTCCTCAGGCATCAGTATGTACTCGGAGAGAGAACCTGGATTGAGTATTGGCCCACAGACAAACAATGTCAAACTGAGGAACACAGACGTACCTGTTTGGGCATGGCGGAGATGGTCGAGCAGTACCGAGTCTTTGGATGTAACCAGTAGTGAAACCAAACAAAATAAAGTGCTCTTTTTAAATAGATTTTATTTTGGATTTTATCCTTATATAAAACTTCCCCTTCTATTGGACATAAGGGCCTATGATATTGTACTGTATTGATTAAAACCAAATGGTCTCAATAATTCTGTGTCTTCTTTACAGATCAAAGTAATTACTGTTATGTTGGTTATGGTAAATGTATAGTAAAAAGTTCAACTTGAAGTAGAAGTTTGATTGTGTTAAGCGAGCTCAGTGGGCTGATGCATAGAAAGTTAAACAGTAAAGAATGAAATAAAATTCAATCGCTTGTGATTCCGAATATATAACAGCTCATATAGATCAATTAGTAAGAACTGCAGCAGTAATAAAGCTGGCATCTATCAAAAATGTATAAATTTATCCATGTCCAACAGTATTGTTGACAAAAAATGGATTTGACGATAATCAATGAACAGATGTATTCCTACTGATACACAAACAACTTAAATTTCCCAAGAAGAAAAGCTCCCCTTTCATCTTGTGGTGCATAATTAAATTATCTATTTGCATTTGCTCATCTAGTCATACCTAGCCCTTTTTTTTTAAATTATGTGGTGATGGTGGTCTAGTGACCAAAAAACGTTTTGATGCTCGTCTCACATGCTCAGCATGTAGTTGGAGTCAGATGGCTCTCAGCTTAGAAAAAGGCTTAAAGCAAATGGAAAGCTTGGTTCTTAACAAAACAAAATAACTGTAAAATGGTGATTCACGGTGATTGACATGCTGTTACTTTGACTTGACAGCCAGCTGCTTGGCACAATAGTTTACCTGTATTTATCATGAAGTTGCCAAGCAACCTGTGGAGAAGTCACTGCTTCTGATTGTTTGTTCACAACAACCCCATATAACTGTAACGGGCTGTTTTAACAAATCTTGGATTAAACAAATGAGATACGATGTGTTTATTGTGAGCTTTAGACTTGCTTTTGGGCATACTATTTAACTTTGAAAAGAGTCAAGCTAACTTTTCCAAAATATCTTTAAATACAATTACAGGCCAAGGGTACACCTTCGAATTGCTTGATTTGTCCCAACAACGTTCCAAAACCTAAAGATATACAATTTACTGCCACATTCAATGACGAAAACCAGTAAATAAATGTGTGTGAGACAATCAAAGGAGACTTATATTGAAAAACTCCCTTTTTCAGTGTTTGTGCACATAGATTGGATCTGAAGTGCCTCCCAACCCAGCAACTATGAAATAGGACAACCCAGTCAGTCTAAGGGGAAATAAACACAGAGAGATGGCAATTCTGAAATACTTATCAATATATACAATAAAACAGAAACTAAATAAAAATGTGTGATTTATGTGACTCTGGGAGTTCGGTACTGTATCAGGTGCTGTATCTGAGTTTATGAGGTTCTAACCACCTTTTTCACACTGTGCTTTTTAATATGTCATAGCGGTTGTTGTGTCACATTTTGATTTTCCAGTGCCACGCTTTAATAGCAGGCAGTGTTTATGAATTAATACCTAATTAATGAATGTGTTTAACCGGTGGATCACTGGTTAACACAGTCGAGGATCCCCAGGCTGGATTCTAGCTGTGGGGAGTTTCCTTGGATTTACCCTCTGCACGCAGTTTCCTCCCACAAGTCAAATCAAAATCACAACATCAATAGAAATCATTTTAATTAAAAAATGAAATGCTTTCAGTTGTGTCCTCCTTCTAGCTATGAGATACAGTAAATGCAAAAGTCAGTGTTACACTGTGTTGATTAAAACTAAATATGATTTACGTCATGGTCCGTGTCGTATACACAGAGTTTTATTTAATGTAAATCAGTGTCGTCATCTGTTTACTGTATAATAAAGTCATATATAAATCAATCAGTGAAAATATTAATGCAGCAGCAATGAACAGGTCTTTCAGGTCACTGCAAAACCACTGACAAAAAGGAATTTAGGACATTACCTGGATTTCTCCTGACACACAGACAGTTGTGACCGTGGCTCCTCACACACACAGACAATATCCCTTTCCCCAATTTATAAATTGGACGGTAAATCTCCACTGTATGGTAATGTGCATCTACAATTTATCATTTTCAGTTACACCGCTTGTATGTCAGAATTGTGACTTCCTTCTATTTATGTTTTTTCTTGTCCATATGATCCAACTAATCACCAACTACATCATCTAAAACAGAAAGATTCAAGATTCATCCTGAAAGATTAAACCACCTTTGGATATTTAACTCATAAGAACCCACAGTGACACTTTAAATATCCTGGAAAGTTCCTTATACAGCTTTATCCTTAATTTTAACTCTTGAACTTCCTAAGTGACACACACTGAACATCCTGGTGAAGTCATGTGAACGTGAGTACTTTATTTTGATCTGCTGTTTAACAAATGAACATTGGGGGGCAGCAGCGCGTAGCTAAATGCTACAAATAAAGACGGCGAAGAAGAAGAAGAAAGTGACGTACTTCCTGTATTCCAGCCACTAGGTCATGTTACTGTTCTCAGAGAAGAAAATAATCAAAGTTTAACTGACAGTCTTGAAGACAGGCAACTTCAAAGTCCGGGAACACAGCGACATTAAACCACCGAGTGACTCGTTAAACCTTGTTCACGTAAGAGAAGAGCGCATTAGTTTGCCAGGTCGAGGTGCCTCAGAAGATTACCGCTATGGCCAAGGTACAAGTCTTAAATGTTGCTGTGCTGGACAACCCGAGCCCATTTGGAAATCCCTTCCAGTTTGAAATAACGTTTGAATGCATGGAGGATTTACCGGAAGGTGGGTATAGTTTTCAGCTAACGTTAACGTGTAATGCCAGTTTCATTGTTCTTTGTTGTATGTTAGCTATTTGGTACTAGCTACCTCTCTGTGCGCATTCTGCTTCAGTGGTAACTTGTACGTTGAGGGTAGATGGGGTGCATCGCAAGTAATAGATTAGCGTGCCGTGTAGCTCGACGATATACTAACGTGTTAGCTGTCTTTGTGTGCTGGATAGTGATATTTCATTTGACAAGTTGTTGAAAATTGGCGCTGGCGCGTTTATGCTCAGCGCCCCGCCTCCTGCTTGCGCTGATTGGTTCGTGGATGTTCTTCGGAGTTTTTTTGCGTGAAGCTGATTGGTTGATCTCGTTATGTTACTGTAGCAACAGACCAGTTTAACGAGTTGCCGCGAACCGCGGGCAGAGACAACAAGGAAGCGGTAGCGTGTGTCTGCTACTGGGAGTACCACTTAACCTTTGGAGCTGTAATTTCAAAACAATCTGAGTGATTCAAAGTGTCTACATGTTCTGCTTTAAACGTATGTATAAAAAGCTGCTGATTTGTCAAAGCACAGTAATGAATACTGTGTGTAACTCGTATTCCTTACAAACAGAAATAAATACATGGTATGTCTCTCTGTTGTGTGTCTGTGGTATCAGATCTGGAGTGGAAGATCATCTACGTGGGTTCGGCTGAGAGCGAGGAATATGACCAGGTTCTGGACTCTGTTCTAGTTGGCCCGGTCCCGGCTGGCAGACACATGTTTGTGTTTCAGGTCAGTGAGCTGTGGTCGCATGTTACCGCTCATGTCATACTGCTAGACCACAGAAGCCATTGAGTACTAGGCCTGAAAATCAAAGAAAGCTGGACACATGTATTTGATTTCTCCCTCGTTGTGTTCCTGTCTGCCCCCTCAGGCGGATGCTCCTAACACCGGGCTGATTCCAGAGAGCGACGCTGTAGGAGTGACTGTAGTCCTTATAACCTGCACCTACCGTGGACAGGAGTTCATCCGCATTGGTTACTATGTCAACAATGAATACACAGACCCTGAACTACGGGAAAACCCCCCCCTCAAACCAGACTACGCTCAGGTAACACACACACACACTCGGAGATGACCATTATTGATTTCTGTTACGAATGGCAGCATAATAATCGTGATACATTTTATCTTTCTAGCGCTTCTTTTTCTTTTCTATTTTATTTGTTTTCATGTATACTACAGGGCTGTCCTTCACCAAAGGAATTCTTGGTTGACCAACACTCGTACAGCTTTGTCAACTAATCGATAAGTTTATTTTATTGACAGATCTGTAAAGAATCACCACTTCAAATATTGTTTACCAGAGATGTGTTCAGAAGTTGAAAATAAGTCATGAAGCATGGAAAAAAAGACTAAATGACTAAACACATCTGATGAGTTGACTAGTTTATGATCATCCTTGTGAAATAAGAGTCTGTTGAAACATGCACAGTTTTCTACTGCCCTCTGGTGATCTGAAATAGAATTCGCAAGGCAAGTTTATTTGTATAGCAGCACATTTCAACAAGGCAATTCAAAGTGCTTCACATAAAACCATTAAAAGCATCAAAACACAAGACAAAAGAAGGAGATTTTAAAAAGTTAAGAACATTCATTGAAACACTAAAAAGCAGTGTAAGAAAGAAAATACAGTAGAGAAATGCAGGAAATTGATTAATATCCTTGAATCTGGTTCAATTACAGGCAGCAGCAAACAAAAGTCTTCAATCTTGATTTAAAGGAGCTGAGGGTCTCTGCAGACCTGCAGCTTTCTGTGACTTTGTTCCAGATATGTGGAGCAGAACAGGCAACAGTAGCATTAAAAAAAGACGTATAACATGAGAGAGAGAGAGAGAATATTTTTTTTGTAGTCATCTCTTTATTCTAAAGGAAAAGACTAAATATCTTTGGTTTTGCACCGATCGTGAAATTATGGGTCGATACCGATGTTTCAAATAACAATTTGGCAGCTAGCTGATACCGATGTTGGACAGATACATCTGTGCACCCTTACAGAATAGCAATTTGGAGACAACACCATGTTAGAATTTTCCAATAATTTTTCAATATTATTCTGTATACAATTGTCTGTGCGCCTTCTGAATTCACGTTTCTCTCTGTCACCGGACTAACTGGCTAAATTGCGTCGTTAACTCATCGTAAAACCCATTTCATTCAAACTCAACACAAAATAGAAATCTCCCAAACCATCTTGGTTAGTATTTCTGCTGTTCCAACAATTACCAACTCTGGTTTAGTCTCGCTCTCGCTCTCTCTCATCTCAGTTTGAGAGACTGCACTTTCTTTTCCTGAAAGCCTGCATCCCGAGCAGGGGGCATGGAGTTTGACAGACGAGGGTGTTAACCAGACACGGAGGGCCTAATTAACAGATGCTGTTTAGTTCCATTAAGGAAAGGTTTGGTAGAACTTGACCCATATTTGGGACTAAAAGTCAGGACATCTCCACCACTCACAGGAATTCTGACATTTCACCAATGTTGCTTTTGTTCTCTCAGCTCCTGAGGAATATTTTGGCCTCCAACCCCCGTGTCACCCGCTTCCATATCAACTGGGAGGGCTCGGCAGACAAGATGGAGGACAGCGAGAATGTCGACCCGTCCCCCAACATCAGCGGCATGCTCCCTCCGTCCTGTATACCAGGAAAGATGCCACCTCTTGGACTGATGCCGGACAACTCCATGGACTGCATGTAAAAAAAAAAAAATCATCAGATTAAGATAATGGACAAGAGGTTCTTCTCGTATGTACTCATCCACATTTCAAACACACATTTGGACAAGAAGGCCGTGGATGTATCGAGGACATTATTTTTATACAGCATACGCAAATGGGATGACTCTGGCATTGTTACAAACTGTTTCTGTCTGTTTGTGCTCTCTCTCTCTCTCTCACCACACACAGGCCTGCACAACCAGCTTTGCCTTATTTTACTATAGCTCCGTCTTAGACAATGTCAAAGCTGAGCCAGGGAAAGTTTTGAGTCATCGGGGTGGGGCGATTTTAATACCGCCATATCCTCACAGCCCTGAGATTTGCAAGTAATACTCACACGCTGATGTTCACCTGTGTGGTGCCCATACTGTGCTGTTCATTGTGTCCTCTTGAGCACTGATCAAAGATATGGGCAGTGCTAGCTGTTTATAATAAAGCGTTTCATTGTTGTGAATGTGTAGCATCTTGGAGTAGGACAATTTAGGGTTTGAAATGTGTGTCATGTTCAGGGGCCTGTTGCAAGAACTAGCTTTATTTACTGTTAGCTAGATAAGCTTGTGTTTGAGTTTTAAACCTTGAGTGATCCAGATAACTCTTCAAACAGGCCCCAGTTCAGTTATTGTTCTTTAATAATGTGACATATAATGTCTGTCTCTAATGATACACAAAACATGGAGGTGAAGGAGAACTGGATTCTGGATTACAGTCGAGTTGTTTAGGTTTAATGTAAATAATGTTTTCTCAGTGCTTATATTGTCTCCAAGATGGGAAGGCACATTTTCTTTTTGTACTTACTATATATTCTCTGCCTCCGTATTTGTAACGATGGGGGTTGTGATGGGCTTAATAAAGTTTGTTTTGTGGACCTGGTGCTACTAATCGCCACATCTTAATTACACAGCTGCTTTCCACCTTCACTAGTGAGGAAGGAAGCACACTAGCGAGAGTGTGCTTTCCCCTCCCCTGGCTTCTTTCTTTTTTTCCAATTTCATTCATAAAATGCAGCAGCCTCACTCCACCATTTTCACTCTAGCCTCATGTTGCTTGGCAACTGAAGCGCAAGGGAGGGGGGGGGCTGTCTGCTCTCACCCATTTCACCTCCTAGTTGAAGCAACCAGCTCCTCCGTCTGTTCCCTCGGTCTGCTCTGCACACGTCTACACTGTTCAGCTGCAACATTAAATTGATGTACATATTGGAGTTCATCAATGATCATAATCCAACAATGTCATTTGTTTTTGTTCTGAAATGTGTTGTTCTGCACAATGAATACTTTAACGTTTGGTTCTTCAAATATGTGAATTTGATGCAAATGTGTGCTTAACCACCTGTGTACTATTTCCTTTTTAAATTCAGGTTTTTTTTAGTTTTTTTTATTTAACACAAGCTGAAATTATTATTGAAATAAGACATTCAGATGCAAATCTATGTGAAATGTTGCCTTTTGAGGATCCTGTTAATAGGGGCCCTTGGGCATCTGCTGCACTCGCCCTGTAGGTACACCAGATGTGGGGCGAGGAACACAGTCTGACTGTAGAGGTTGTTGGTACACAGATAGTATGAGGCTCTGCGTGTTTTCATTCTCAACCGATTGTAAAATATATATATAAATATATATATATATATTTCTCGTGATTCATTTCCCACCAGATAAACTCTTCCTTCCATGCACGGCCGTCTGCGATCTGTTTAGAAGTCCTGCCAACCAGACTGCGCCGCGCGTGCGTTATATTCTGACCAACATTTCTAAAAATAGCTCGCGGTTGACGTCACTTAGCCAAACGTGTATCAGTCGCTCGGCGGCGGGGGGTGATGGCGCGTGGGGAGGGAGGTTTTTTTTTCTGGAAGGAGGGGGCCAATCCTAACGGCCAATAGATATCCTCGCATTCACCGAGATTCCCACGGTTCGGCCGCGACAGGCCAATGGAGGAGAGCAACCGGAGAAAGTGGGCGCGGACGTCGTCGAGAGGAAAATAATCGTTGACGTTCCCGTCGCTGGCTATTTGTAGGGCGGCGGTACGTTGCCGTCGTTGATAGATTCAAAGGCCAATCAGAGCGCTCCGTGGGGCACCATCGTAGATAGGTGACCAATCAGTAGCCTCGCTTTAGCCGTCAATCAACCCCGGTTCTGGCGAGTAGGCGGGATGTTCGCTCGGCTGTAGTTCCGTCATCTCGCCCGTCTCCGAGGCTACAGGGGGCCAATGTTGATTTGGGCAAATTCGCGTCGTTGTCGGACCCCGCAGAGGATTAATTTTTGAAATCTGGGTTCGGTGACGAAAAGCGGCAGTCTTTCGACTGAGAACAGTGCATCCCCGCCGTCGGTATAGCTGGTTATTTGTGGGCTGGGGGAGAGGTGGGGAGCCGGGGGGGCCTCGCGCGGAGGGGGCTGCGAGGAGGGACAGGAGAAGACTGGATCCTCCGTGTTCAGGACAACAAGGTCGGCCTGGCAGTCCAGTGAAGCCCCAGCGACCGAGACACCACAACGATAGCTCCCCGTGGATTTAAACTCGAGCTCGTTCGCCGGTGGTTGATGGCCGTGGAGCGCGTGAGCCCGCTCCACTGTACCGTCTCGCCGCATCAGCAGCTGTCAGGCTATTAAAGATCAAGACCTCGCAACGCTTGGTGACTGCTACAGCTGGATTTAGGAAACACCGTTCGGACCTAATCGAGTTACCGGCTTGGCAAGACTGTAGGGCGGCCAAAAAGCCACGGATCGCCCGTTGACAAGTTGTCATCATGGGCAACGCGCCCACGGCCAGGAAGGGCAGCGAGATGGAAAGCGGTGGGTACCATCGCCAGTAATGTTTCACATCACTCTTCAGCAACACCTGCTCGGCTGCAGCCTCATGAAATGATCAAAGAACGGTGTGATACAACAGGCTGTGGTAGCTTTACATAACAAGCCATACGGTGTTAATTAGAGGCCTGTTCTTGCTTTCCCATTCATTAAGATCCACTAGCACGTCCATGACAAGTCCCAAGATGATACATGTAATACATTTAAATTAAAGCATTGTATGTGTGTACATTTCGATGAATCGGGAGTCTCTCCTCAGACGAGGCTCAGAAGTACTGTTCAGTTTTGGACCTTTGGCTGTGATTTTAGTGGATGCTGAGGTAGGATGAAGCCGGATGTGGATCTGTTTTCACAGACAAAGCTCTGTGTGAGCTGCACAGCGTCCAACAGCAGTTGTGCACTGCACGCATTTTGGAATATTCCCTGTACTGAAATATTGCCAGTATCACAACACACTAAGTGTCAGATATGTCCCAAACACTCCAGGCCTGTTGCTCCACTCCTTTTGGAAAAGAGATGCTGCTTAAACGGTGTGTGGGTGAGCTGAATCTAATTAACGTGAACCCATGGAAGTGTGCAGGGTTGGCTGAACTGGTCTCAGTTCAGCCAACCCTGAGCCAACAGTCAGTCTGATGTGAAGTTGCTGCTATGCACGGGGATGAGAGTATGCTAAAGTCAGAGGCCACTGGACTGTAATCATTTCCTGGGGCTTTCCTATTCACCATGACTTTTTACCATGCATTGGTATTCAAACAGTTTTCTATCAACCAGATATACTTTTCAACAAACAGCCAAGAAAAGGAGACAGGGACGACAAAAGAGTGTATGAATTATGGTTTAAGAAGCTCTGAGTGCATCACACATGTCATGTACCCTTGGTCAGTGAGCATCTTTGCCTTGGTGCCTTGCTCAAGGGTGAGTAAGTGTTACTAGTTAACTCAACTATATTTTCCCAGCAGGTTATTAGAACCTAGTTAAAAGTACACGAGGGAGAGGAGAGAACGAGCTGGCATCCACCTCAGCTGCTCTGTTTGAGATGAAACTGTGTTGTGCTGTTCAGTTAGTCAACTTGTAGACTTCTGAATGCAGGAAAATGATCCTCGATACAACATGTGCTGATTCTTTACATACAGAACCCAGAATTATCTTAAAGGGGCTCTACGCTGAGATTAGACACGACTTGTGTGTTGTTGTTTGTCAGGAGAGTGCTCCTCAGTTTAGTGAAACCGTTGTGGTGGGAGCTTTCTTACGTCTGCAGGTTTCACATGACACTTTGATAGAAACCCCGTGGTGCAAACCTGGACTGTGGAGTTTGGAAGATCAAGGCATTTAACAGGAAGTTAGGCTCTCATGAAAAATATCGCATTGGTTAACATTGAGGCATTGCATTACATATTTCCTCCAACAGGTGCCAGTTTAATCTCAAACAATACAGCTGAGTTTGTCACAGTGAGCTACAGTGCATGCCAGCTTGTCTCACTCTCTACTCTCCCTCTTTCTATGTACTTTTAACTGCGCTGCATTCCTGAAAATACATGTCCTCTCTGCAGTCGAATACAGAAAACACAGGAGCTATCCTCCTGTGTTTTCTGTCTTCTTTCACTTGTTGCTCACACCTCTGAAGCTTTTCTTGTGATCTTGTCTTCCACAGTCAAGGAGTTCCTTGTTAAAGCCAAAGAGGACTTTCTAAAGAAGTGGGAGAGCCCTGCACAGGTTAGTGTTTGGATGCATGTGTGACGTCCATCGAACGCAGCGGGAATGTGAATGTTTTCTGAATGGTCTTGGACGCAAACACGCACATTCCTATGCTGTGTGACCAAACATATCAACTGTATATGTGGTGTGTTCGCTACTATTCCTCTTGTAATGCATTTGTTTTCCATATTCATTTGTGCACCCCACCTACCACTGTTGGTAAATGGACATTTATATATGTTTGGACAGTGAAATAAAGCAAGTGGCTTGTAAAATACGTAGCGTGATGATTCAGTTTAAAAATGTATAATTAAATTCATAATGCTTGATGTACATTATATTCTCTGTGATCGTAGTAAGAACATAAATCATGCACATACACTCGGGCATTTGCTTACCGGTACAAAAACAAACATACTAAAGAATAGATAGTAAATGTCAGCATACAGGACACATTAGAAAAACACTCACCATCCCATTTTCACAACAATCAACTCCCTTTTTTTGTTTCGTCTGTTCAGAACACTGCTGGCCTGGAGCAGTTTGAGAGGTTGAAAACCCTCGGCACGGGCTCATTTGGCCGTGTGATGCTTGTGAAGCACAACGAAACGGGACAGCATTATGCCATGAAGATCCTCAACAAGCAGAAGGTCAGTCTGGGTCAGGAGGGCCCAGGTGGGACGGAGGCTGTTTGAACGTGACTCTTGTTTAAGGACACACCTGCAGGATGCTCATTGAAAATATATACGGAAATGTCACATCGATACTCACAAGGCTCCGAACATTCGTGCATATTAACAAAAAATGCCTCCTTCTTTGTGTGCTGGTGCAAAGATGCAGAGATTCAAACACAGGTGCAGACCTTTTCCCCACTGAACCTCTTTGAACAAGCTTGTGCTGAAGCAGACATCGACCGGAGCGGCAGAGCTGAGGTCGTCTTAATGCACATCGAGTAGAGTCATTTTAGTAGCCAATGTAGAATTCATTTGCGCCTGCGTTTCACATATTATAGATACATATTTTTATAGATAAAATACAAAGATGAGAATGTCTGTTTCATTGGCTGATCCAGTGAATTTAACACTTGAAAGATCAATTTCCACGTTGCACCATGATTACTGTATGTTAGTGTACCTGATTACCAAAAGTGGGAAAAATAATAATATTTGCAACACCCATCTTGATGTGTTTCCAAAGTTTCAGCTTGTGTTTGTACTTTTTTGCCAATTTCACGAGAATAAATCTTCAAACATCTTGAAAATCTTGTACCTGTCAGTATAGGTTAGACTTCTGGTGTACGAAGTTACCGTAGAAGCAGGTGTGTGTTGAATAAGTCGTCTCCCAGGTGAACATATACACAGAACAAGAACAAACAAAATAGATAAATGTACTTTGAATGTAGACGCTCGCAGATGTTTGCCGAGCCTGAAGGAGGCAGACTGTCTCAGAGCTGCTGTTAGAAAACTAAGGTATTAATATAAGGTATTAATACACGAGTATAGACTGTGATGGTGTAAAAAACATTATTAACAGGTACTTTATATCATATCTTATGATAAGACTAATATCATATAACTAAATGTATTATTTGTTTATTTTATCATCAGGAATAGAAATGAATGGGCTGCCTGGGTAGCTACACGAACACACATGCAGTATAAACTGTCCTCTCTCTGTTTGTGGCTTTCAGGTGGTGAAGCTCAAACAAATAGAGCACACTCTGAATGAGAAGAGGATTCTTCAGGCTGTCAGCTTTCCTTTTCTGGTGCGGTTAGAGTACTCGTTCAAGGTACGGGCAATTTTAGATTGTGTGTGTGTGTGTGTGTGTGTGTGTGTCGATGAGTGACTGGATAGATTTTCCTTCTTTCCACTCATCTACTTAGCCCCATTTCCCCATTCCAGCTTTTAAGTTATTTGTCTACATTTTCATGAAAGTGGTCCGTTAAACAAATAAAAGATATCCCGGCTCACCCAGTTGACTTCTGTCAAGTGAACAGTTTGTGCAGAATCACGTACTGCTGATGACTCTTTTTGTGTATTTGTATGAAAGCGTTTGTTTTTAGTTAACTTGGTGGATTATTAACTATTTAAGCTAAGGGCCAAAGCATTGCCTTTGAAGTTTTAAGCTTTATTTCTTTGTGTCATATCAAAGAATAACCAAAACTGAGAAGATAAAATCATAATCTAGAAATATATTCACTCACATTTTGATATTGTCATATTTCTAAAATCAAAACATTTAATTAACAATCTCACTTCGTCCCAGTTTACAGTAGCTCTGTATAAAGCATATAACAGGCAGACGATGCAATTTGAACACTCCAAATGAATCATTTAAGTTTTAATAATATATGATCTCTTCTGGTTAAAGACCACATCAAGAATATATAACTACATATATATATATATATATACCTAGTGTTATAAATAAACTGCTCTCTTAAATTGTGTTGACTTGTAAATCCTGATGCAGTGATCTGTTCATTTACAATCTCCTCCATATCATCACTCCCATCGTCATTGACAATGAATCCTATCAGGTGTTTATCTGCAAACATGGAGTGAAATGAGCCTCACAGTCTTCAGCATGTTCACAGCCGTGTTCTGTCGGAGGCTGGTTGTGCTCGTACAGACTAACCACAGCTGATGGCCATACTCCAATTAAAGCCTCATTCAGGTTAAGCCTCAAATAAACCTATTAACTACATTTTCCTGTCCACATGTCCCGTCCTTCACACTCGTGGAAGAGTCAACAACAAACGCATGTTGGCTCAGCTCGGTTCAGGTTATTTGACAGTAAGTTGTATTTGCAGCCGTCAACCGAGAATAATGTAAAGCTAGTGTTACCGTACTTACATCTGTTAAAGGATGTAAAAACAACGTATAGAAATGTGTGATAGACACAGTTACATTTGGCCTTTTCTTATGGTAATACCTGAAATAAAAGTCAGTTCATTTATTTATATTCACCCACAAAATACCATCTTCATGTCGTCCATCCTGTGTGTGTGTTTACGTACGTTAATATGTGTCTGTATGCGAGTGTCACTAACGGGCCCTCTGTCTTGTCCTCTCCAGGACAACACTAACCTCTACATGGTGATGGAGTATGTACCAGGTGGAGAGATGTTCTCCCATCTACGGAGAATTGGCAGATTTAGGTTAGTGTTTGTAGGCACATGCAGAGGTAAATTGTGGCGCTCTGTGCTCTCAATTCATCTCTGTTCTCCATTTTATTCTCTTATAGTCTATTTGATTCTATTCTGTACAGCTCTGTTCTCTTCTGCTCTCTTTTAGCTCGACTCTGATTTATTTAGCTATGTTGTGAACTGTACACTCCACTAAACTGCTCTCTTCTGGTTGGGGTTGTGTGTGCACAGTGAGCCTCACGCTCGGTTCTACGCCGCTCAGATCGTTCTAACCTTTGAGTATCTTCACGCTTTGGACCTGATCTACAGAGACCTGAAACCTGAGAACCTGCTCATAGACCAGCAGGGCTACATACAGGTAACGGACACTTGATGCAGTGATGTACAAAAGCTAATCATAACGTACTTATGTATTCGTTTGATTTGAAACGCACACATGAGGCCTAAATTAATCATTGAAGGTCGGCGGGAGTTCACGACAGATGGTGAAAAAGGTCGGCCCCTCTTGTGAAGTCTCGGGGGCTGTTGAGATTTCGGGCTTTCTAAACATGCAGACTGGCCCAGCTGTGTGTGTTTGCTGGGAGTTCTCCTCACCCCTCAGATTTTCGCCCTAGAGCCAAATCCCCCCTTGATTTCCCGGCTGGGCACTGTACCCGTGGTTTAGTTTGTCTAAAACATCTGTGAACATCTGTGCAGCATTTGAGAGATGGAGGGACGGTTGAACAGTGAAAAACTTAAATGAATTCATATTCATAAGGTCTGCAACTACGATTATTTTCACTATCAATTCATCTGCAGGATTATTTCTCGATTCACTGTTTAATCTTTAAATGATCCCAATACTATGAAAAATTGCCATCACAATTTCCTGGAGCCCAACGTGATGTCATCACACATCCTGTCTTGTGTGACCAAAACCAGATATTCAGTTTACAATGAACGACAACGAGAAGCTGAAAATTCTAACATTTACGAATCTGGAAACATGAAATCTTTGTCAAATTTGCTTGAAATATGACATAATTGATGAATAGATTATCAAAATAGTTGCTGACTCATTTTCTGTCGATGGAATTATTTGTTAATCAACTCAACTGTCGCAGCTCTAATACTTATTGTCCAAGTAATCACATTCTGATGTGCAGCAGCTAACATTAGCCTCATAAGCTAGCCAGCTAATCTCTGATGTTGATGCAACAAAGCACATCAACATTTATACAAAAAAAGCAGTGTTGCTTTTTGTGTGCTGTCTTACAAGATTTTAACATTTATGTGAATTTATATTTTATTTTCTATAAAGTGCACAGATACAGCTGCAAATGTAAGGCAACATTAGCACTTTCTGCTAGCTCGAGTGGGCTCTTACTGTAACGTGTCGTGACTCAGGGAGGATATGAAGTGTTATACTCTGTCCCAAAAAAGGCTTGACCCCACCCCTTTATTTGTGATGTCACACAGACATGGTTGCGTCTAGAAACTATCAACAACTACCCAGAGAGTGCAACTATGATGGCAGTGTGTGTTTTGCAATGATCTGTGTTTACCGAGCAGTGTGCCGTCACACCGAGTCTCTCTTGTGACACAGATTCTGCTGCCCTCTAGTGGTGAACAGTGAAATATAAACCGGTGAAAAGTCCCATTGCTACCCCAAGATCCTGGCCTTGCTCCATCTCTTTGGCTCTGTCTATTTCTGCCTGTCATGCACTAAAACTCAGCTGGGCACTCTACTCATTGTTTGTCAATGCCCTTTCATTTCCTCTCTCAGGTGACAGATTTTGGCTTTGCCAAACGCGTAAAGGGCCGGACCTGGACACTGTGTGGCACCCCGGAATATCTAGCCCCAGAGATTATTCTCAGCAAGGTGAGCCGCCATTGTTCCTCCTTTTTATCTTGTGAACTTTCCTTTCAAAAACAAGTTATTCTGCATTTAAACAAACAATGACACCAACTTGTTGCATAGAGTTAAAAACACATTACAACACTTTCTTTACAGGATAGTTGTTCATTTGAGTTGGCAGAGTTGTAACACATGTGGGTTTGAGGAGCATCTATAGAGCACACGCAACTCAAATGTTCCTCCTAACAAGACGTAAACAGTGAAACTAGCACAACTCTAAGTACATCTTAATGTGGCCTGAAACCAGCCACATGCTGTTATTAAACACAGTTTCCGACTCCTGTGATTCAAACATTTCCAGTAACTCAGAATGATGTAATGTCCCAACGTCAACATGTATTCTAAATCGTTACTAAATTCACATGTTTTCTTTTCTTTAACAGGGATTATGTCTTAATATGTGACGACAGAAATTCAAAGCTTTAGTCAAAAAGCCTCAATAGATGCTTTGACTGTATAAAAGAAGACGACATACTGTTTAAATGTAACACGCGACAACAATCATCACGACATCTGTATCGATAGAACGCTCTCTGTAAGACGTCCTTGAATGCTTCTCATCCTCAGTAGAACATCACAAAAATATTTCGACACGCTGTTTATAACAATCATATCTCTTCCTTCTGAACATCTGAACGGGATAAGAAATGAGACGTAACCGAGGAAAGGATGCGTGAATGATGAATTAAGGTTTAAAAAGGTAGTTGTCTATAAAGCTCTCTTTTTGTCTCTCCTCTCCTCCGTCCTCGTTCTGTCCACCAGGGGTACAACAAGGCCGTAGACTGGTGGGCGCTGGGCGTACTGGTCTATGAGATGGCAGCAGGGTACCCGCCTTTCTTTGCTGACCAGCCCATCCAGATCTATGAAAAGATCGTATCAGGGAAGGTGAGTCGGACTCTCTGTTTACCACTCTGTGCTTCATTCGGTGTCTGTTTGTAACCTTCGGAGGTCCCGCCCCTCATCCACCTCCATGACTTTGTTCTGAAGGTTTTATTTTCCGCAGTGGCTTTTTCAATTTTGGGTCAAGCCTCTGTACATGTTGAAGGCAGGCACTTTGCACTACATGATGAACACAGCATATCTAATCTCTTTTCTGTCATAATAGGCTTCCATTTACAGACACACTTTGTAATTATTGTGTTGCATGTCAGTGGTGCACACACGGGGGAACACACAGATGCACAAAAGTAACACACGCACACACACATGCATGAAAAAGGTGCACTTTGCATGGTGCCCCCCCTGCCCTCATTTGCTTGCTCTACACAATTGTCTCTTTTGTCTGTTCCAA
>NW_022280061.1:2151411-2168018 GCF_004355925.1 Anarrhichthys ocellatus | reverse complement strand
CCCCCCCCCCCCCCCCCCCCCCCCCCTCTGTGTCACAGTTTTCATAAGGCAGATTTATGTTATTTAGGTTCATAAGCTTTAGAAACAACTTCTTGTTGTAGCTCAACAGCTATTTTTATTTACGTGAAGGTTAGAGAAGCAGACTTGGACATGTTCGTAACCTCTTCTTGTCTTCTGTCTCAGGTGCGTTTCCCATCTCACTTCAGTTCAGACCTGAAGGACCTCCTGAGGAACCTGTTACAGGTGAGATAGTTGCTATCTCAGTCATTCTGAGGTTGAGGCTACCTTTACTCTGCTGTGTGTGCTGAACAAGTGAGGCAAATGTTATTGGTGTTATCCTCAGGTGGATCTAACAAAACGTTTCGGGAACCTCAAGAACGGGGTCAACGACATCAAGGGACACAAATGGTTTGCGACCACTGACTGGATTGCCATCTACCAGAAAAAGGTAAGTGTGTCTGTGAGTGCACGGATGCCTTGACTTTTCTTCTGTAAAGTTCACTTCTCACTTCTGCTGTTTTTTCGTCATCTTCAGGTGGAAGCTCCCTTCGTCCCCAAGTTCAAAGGGCCAGGGGACACGAGCAACTTCGATGACTACGAGGAGGAGGAGATCCGCGTCTCCTTCAATGAGAAATGTGCCAAGGAGTTTGCGGAGTTCTAGAGTTAGAGGGCGAGAGAGGAAGGCAGTAGGGAGAGTCAAAGGTAGGCTGGTCAAGTGGGAGACATAAGGAGAGAGTCTCCTGTCCAATCACAAGCACCAGCTACAACAAGAGGGGGGGGGGGGGGTAATGGGATAGAGAAGGGAAAAAGAGCAAGGAGACTGATAACCAGCAGTGTTGCCTTTTCTGTTGCGTTTCTGTTGTATTTTATTTATGATTCTGTCTTATTTATGGATCCCTTTATAATGAAGGTGTGCTTCAGATTCAAGGGTGTTGGGAACCCCACTTATTTAGAGTTGCCTCTACACATTTTTCACCCAAGATCTTCCCGGCTCTTTTATTGTTTCATTCATCATTGAATCACTTTTGGGCCACATCACAGAGAAATCAGTCCGTCTGTTCGAGTCTCCTGCGGTCTGTTGTTCATCACATCTCCGAAAGCCCATAGAGTCGATCAAGTTGAGGTCTCAGTCTGCACAAACGTTTCTTCAATTTAAACTGATAACTGGCTAGCTAGCTCTCTCTCTCTCTCTCTCTCTCTCTCTCTCTCTCTCTCTCTCTCTCTGGTGAGCAGGAGGAGCATTTAAGTGAACATTTGAATGAATCACACTCATATGCACTTAAAGAAGTTTTGTCATTTATTCTTTAAGTATTTAAACTTTTACCGTTTCATATCGTAGACATCGTACCTCGAGTCACCGGCATGATTGGCCAAAAAGAAAAACATAAAGATGATGCATTGTCTGCTCAAACAAGTCGGGGTCAGAGACAGATGACCCTTCAGGGGGAAGAAGTCGGTTAAGTTTACTGTGTAACTCCATCTATACTTCTTATCTCCGTTAGCATAGCCAGGCTTTGTGCACTCAATTTTTAAATGTCACTAGATACTAGTCGCTCCAATTATTTCACGTCACGCAAACAAACAAGGAAATTTGGATACGGGAACGTAAATATCTCAGTTTCAATAGTGTCGTGAAGGAACACCACAACATAATGGTATCTCAGGTTTGAACATATCACTTAATAAGACATTTTATCAACATTAAGCATTAGGATCAGCAGGTCAAGAAGATGTGTGAGACACTTGCTTAGAGTTTGGAATTTAAAGTTCTGGTTCGCACTAAGAGGAACAAAAGGGAATAATAAGACTTTTAGTTCGGGTATTCCACAATTTTCCCTTCCAGAGGATTTGGTTTTGCTAACTGGACAACTCTGTCTGGTCTCAAAAGCACTCGCTGTCTCTGCTCAGAGCTCATCTACTAGTCAAGCTGATGCAGCATTTCGAATTAACCAATTGGCCCTTGCCTACTCCAGTTTAGAAGAGACCATCCGAGGCGGACGACCTCAAACTGCTCCTGGCTGGTGGTCACTGGAGCACGTTGAGCAGTCATTGTATCGGTGGTCTGGAGGGTCTTTTATAGACACCTGTGTTCATCTCCACAGCACTCTCACTCCATGTGACAGTCTTTCGTGTGCCAGCAGCTCTATTCCCATCGCTGTGTTTACAGGCACAGTTTTTGTTTAATTCAGTTTTTTTTCATGTGGTGATGATGTAAAGATGACTCCATTGAAGAAGTTAGGAAAAGGTAGAAGAGTTGAATAGAGCTAGTGCTGAGAAGAGACGAGGAAGATCTCAGTGCACAGTATACAAGCTGCCTGTTTTACAGTGCGCCACACATAGCACATCAGGTGTTCAATGCCTAATCAGCACCTGAGCTGTGATGGAAAAGTACTTGTAGGATTTGGTCTTTCAGAATTTATAAATAGCGTCTATTTCAAACATTCAAATACCTTCTTCACAGCTGTGTTTTAATGTGCCACCATAATGAAGATAATCTATTTTGGTTCAAACAGGCGCTCTGGTTTTTCTCTGGTTTTATTGGAACGAGTCCTTCCTGTCCAAAAGAAGTTCAGATACTCGGAAATGTAACGAGCTTTTTCTCAAAATTACATATTTGTAACGTGTTATTGTGTGTGTGTGTGTGTGTATAAATCCAATGATACACACACAATTTAATTTATAGTCTCGTGAAATTTAAAATGACCTACCATCCAGGAATGTTTACGGTGGGCTTAAATGACCTGTTTCAGATCATTTTTAGATCCATGTGGCCCAACGTCCATAGCAGGATCAACCAGCTACGGTTAACCCTAGTACCCCACCATTCCTCCCTCTGTCTGTACAGTATGTGCAGTGTCACTATGCTGGAATATGACATGGCCCCAGGTGTACTCTGTCCTAATTTGATTTAAACAAATGAATTGAGGAATATGCACACATGACTAAATGGAGGCCTTAAAGGGCCAGTGATTCAGTAGAGCACCTGCAAGAGACTTGGAGGCCTAGATATCCTAAAGATGATGCCGTGTTCAGGTGGGATGGATGGTTTGACAACTTCACAGGCTGAGGTGTAGTCCACTTGAGTAGTAGACTGACTTTGGCATGTACAATCGATTGGGAGTTGGCAGTTGGCCTCTTTGCCCGGTTGGTAATCTAGCCTCGGCAATGTCCAGTAAAACGTTTTTTTGACCGATTGGTTTTCTATTAAAGAAAGAGTCTCACACACACACACACACACACACACAAGGCAACCAACTCCTGACCAAAAGGGTTCGTCCCCTCTCCGCTATACCCCTACTTTTCATTTTCTTTCTCATTGAGAGAGGTGGAAAAACATTTCATTGATCAATCTGAAGTCATATCGGCAGATCGATGGTGGCAAGAGCTACAAGGTGGATGCACACCCACTTGTAGTTATGCTGGCTTATTGGATATGATGGACTATTTTTCCAACCTTTTATTATTATTATTATTATTATTATTAATATTATTATGACATTGTTGTAAACCACTTGTTTCACATTCGCTGTATTTCCTCCATGTCGAGTTTAATGTTGACATAATTGAAGTTATGATACAATATTATTCCCCGTCTCCTCGATGTTTTTTGCAGTGATACAACTTCCTCTCGATGCAGGCACAATGCTGGTACATACTGTCGCACTTTTTAGGGAAACGAGACCCCGATGTAAACCATGTTAACCCCGCAACACACACACACACACACACATACACACTGCAAGGGGAAGCGTCTAAAGTCACGGGAGCAGTGACATAAAAACACGAAGTGTAATATTTTGCAACATGAGTATCATTCCAATAAAGTTTTACTTGTAAAATTCGACTGAACTTGTGTGTGCCTCCTGGATGTCTGTTCATTTGACTGTTCAGCGGCTGCAAGTTTAGGAAAGGGTGAATTGTAGATGACATATTTTAAATGTAGGCAGCGTGAGTGTTGCCTGGAGGTCAGACATCCATCACTGCCGCCTGATGCGGAATGGAGCCGTCACCAACCCATCTGTTGACCGCCCGGCTCAATGTGATTCGCCAAAACGCTTAAAATCACGACGTTCAATCGCAAAATCATCTCCTCCGCTCCCTGCCTGGACTGCGTATCGTTGTTTCTTTGTGTTAAAATCAGATGTTATAATCTGCGGGCTGATCAGATCGAGACTGCGAACAAAGAGCAGAGCTCCGATGGAGTAAAAACCAGCCGATTCCACCTTAAATGTCATTTGCGTCTGTGGCGGAGACCTAGGCGCCATCTTCGGTCCACCTTAAGCGCACAATGTGGCCAACGAACGAAAGCGTACCAGCCAGGCTTCCGTCCTCATTCTCCAGCCGGGGGATCGCACTCTGGCTTCCCAGCTTTGACACAGCGTCACTTGTGAAACAGCAGAGGGGGAAGAAAAGACGCACTTGGGCCAAACCCCACCAGCAAGAGAAGATGTCCGAGCCCAATAAGTACCGAGAGTGGATCCTGGAAACAATCGACTCTCTCCGCTCGAGGAAAGCCCGTCCGGATCTGGAGAGGATTTGTCGAATGGTCCGGAGACGACACGGGTCAGACCCGGACCGAACCAGGACAGAACTGGAAAAACTGATTCAAGAGCAGACGGTGCTCAAAGTTAGCTACAAGGGGTCCATATCGTACCGGAATGCGGCGAAGGTGCAGAGGAAAAGCAGAAAGAAGAGTGAGTTCACGGCCGCTGGCGGCAGCAGCAGCAGCAGCAGCGCGGAGGCAGCGAGGGAGCGGACCAAACACGACCATCTGAACAACAACGGCGACAGTGCGCACAGCTTCACCGACCAGGAGGAGGGCGAGGAGGACTCGGAGCCCAGCCCGGAGCCCCACACCCTAACATCGGCCAGCACCACCGACAACAAGCTCAAGCCTGCCTCCAGCCCGAGTAGCGGAAACGGGTGCCTCATTTGTGGCGCAACAACGGGCTGCGCTGTCGGGAGCGGCTGTGAAGGGGAGAAAGCAAGTGCACCGAGAGACAAGGGATTAGGACCGCAGGGAGCGGGGGACTGCCCATCGCCCGCTCTGAGTCACAGAACAAGCGCACCCGACAGCGGTGATGCAAGCGGGATAACACCGAGCACCGCCGAGGCAGCTCCTGGAGAGACGGAGCCGCGTTTGTCAAGAGATGACACCCAGGACAAAACTTGCTCAGGGAGCGTCAGCAACCTCCCGCAGCAGCAGCAGCAGCAACAGAGACAGAAGCAGACTATGCCCCTTAAGCCCAAAGTTCGAGTCGGAGGAGGGGGAACCAGAACAGCGGGGAACCACGCCAACTCCGACCTGGGCGACAGATTGGTGGCTTCTGTTCGCAGCCTGTCCGAGAAAAGCACCCGAGGGGGCTCCGCCGCCGCGACCAGAGGCCACACGAAGCCGCTCGGGCTGAAGGAGATTTTGGGCTTTCTGAGCAGCCAGGAGCGGCTGTCGGAGGAGAAGCTGACTCGAGGCAAAGTCAAAGTGGTCATGGAGAGAGAGGTGGCGAGGGGCAGACTGCGCAGGACCCGCTGCGGGAACATTACTCTTCCTCTGAGGGGGGTGGTGGCGGAGGAGCCGAAGAATGCGTCCGCTGACAGACTTGTAAAGAGCGCACTGCAGGACGAGCACGCAGGGAGAAAGGTGGGCACCGCTAACTTAATATGTCCAACACGTCCCGGTTACACAGGGCGCCGAACGGCGCTCGTGTCTCGGCTTGCTGAGACATTATGAGCTGTTAAAATCGCACGCACGGCACCAGGACGCGCCTTCCTTTACCAACATGTTTTGTTTTCTTTCTTGGTCAATGTTTTAGGCGACATGCAAAAGTGTTTGAGGAGATCACATCAAGGGAGATTAATTGTTGTTTCTGTAATTTGTCGGCGGGATGTGGCTGTGCCTGTGTTGCGTTTGCGTTGTGTGTGTGCGCGCGTGTACGCGTGGCTCCGCTTCCTGCACAAAAGGTGCGGGTTACACAGGGCTGCCGGAGCAGACGGCTCCGGAGCGGCTCCCCCCCCCCCCCGGCACCCTGGATGAGCGCGCGCACACCATAAAAGAGCGTCTTCCGCGTGGCGCGAGCTGGTTGTGTTGCCGTTGCCACATCACTATTCGGGGGTTCATAACATTTCGTCTCTGCTCTCAGGAACTTAAGCCGCGCGGAACAGAGCGCGGGGTGTCCGGGCCTGCCGCGCGGTGTAGGCGGTGTCTGTCTAAACTCATGTGGGCGCTGCTCTGTCGCGCAGGCCAGCGGAGGAATCAGCCCAAACAGCTGAGCACCGTGTTTGTCAGCCTCTACCCTGTAACCCCGGAGCTTTGTGTTTCTCCACCCCTCGTCATACCCGCATCTCTCATTTCGTGCCTCATTAAATCCTTTGTGTCATTTCTGATACTCTCCTCCCTCACATGGTGGGTGCAGACTTGAGTAGGCTACAGTAGTCGGCTATCGTTATTTCAGATTTCTGTTTCCCCAAGTGGGCGGTGTTTGTCCTCCAGCCCACTCTACGCTCTGTGTTAAGCGCACTCTGCAGCCTGACTCAGGTGTTGCCCACCGGTGTCCGGTGGGGGAACAAGGTGTGCTTGAATTGCCTTCATACAACTTTATCTGTCATTGCAGCCGCCGTCCCCCTCTCTCCCGGAGAATGAGCCGATGGAAACAGCCAGTGAAGAGGAGGAACGGGATGAGGAAGAGGAGGAAGAGGAGGAGGATCCCCGGAGTTCTGATGAGGAGGCGGGAGGACTATCCCCGGTAGCCATGACTACCGAACCAGAGCTCATTGAGAAAACCACAGAAGAAGTTGAGATCCCAGAGCACGAGAGCCCTCAGCAGCAGCAGCACGGGGGCAAAAGTGTGTGTGTATGAACGTGTGTGCGTGCGCGTGCATGAACGTGCGGCTAGGCAAGGCTGATTAAAGGCCCTAATTAACGCTGGTAACCTTCCGCTGGTGATCGCAAGGCCACTATCATGACCGCTTACTGCTGCTTCACCTACAAGTACCTGAGTGCTTTTGTTTTATTTGTTGTCTATTAATTGGAATTAAGCGCTTTTGTAAGAAAATGATTAATAACGTTAACTAATACCTTCAATTTTGATTTAAATAATGAGTTCACTATTGTCACCAACTTTATTAATGGTTTTTTTTTATATCACTGTTTTGATCAAACCTAAATAAATTTCCTAAATAATTTGGACATTAATTCTATTATAAATTATAAATGTACTACTACTGCTGCTGCTACCAACAACAATAATAATAATAACAATAATAAAAGATAAAGTCTTTGATCTTTTCCCTCTTCCATCTTGGTTCGGCTGCTGCTCTCACAGGGATGTGCGGGCTTGATTCCGTCACCAGGACGCCACGTCTACCTGTTCAGGGAGCTTCGCTGTCACAATGTAACAGCGCACACTTGGAGGACAGAGCTGTGGTCTCTGATCAGCTACATATGGAGGCACAAGTAAGTGCAAGAACATGCATCTGTCCTGATGATTTTTATTGATGGATGATGTTCCATACATCATCAAAACAGGTCAAAATGTACTCTGAAGCCAACCATGAAATGCACCATCCTATGTTAGAGTCTGACTGGCCTTTGTTGCATCTCTCCTGTCATCTCAATACTTCTGTCTTTGCATCCACATCAACACTAAAAATTCAGCCATGATTTGTTGTCATGCTCACGTATTTGCTTCTCTGTTTGACCCCCCCCTCTCCTCTCTACATACAGAGCCAGAGGCAGCATGACAGAATCAACCACATCTCCTCAGACCTCAACAGTGAGTGCTTTACAGATCAGCTCAAAATGTCTGTGTGTTTGGTGGCTGGCGGCGGCGACATGTAATCAGACTGTGCTTTGGTGTTCCCACCGTAGGCTTGGAGTCTAAAACGGAAGTCGGCGTGTCGTCCTGCCTGCTCACACCCACTGCGTCTCCGAGAGACTCCGGCACGTCTGAGGAACGAGGGATGGACGGAGGAGGAGGAGGAGGAGGAGGAGGAGGGTGAGTACAGCAGAGATGCTGGAGACACTGAAGACGCAGGTTCATTGGGTTGGCTTGCTTGCCTTTTTGGATCTGTTACAAAGTCTACCCTGCAGTTACAGAGCAATTTGGAGTCATGTGTGTGTCCACCTGATGAAGTACAATAATCCCTCTGATTTCGACTCCTGAGGGAAATATCTGTCTCTTCAGCTGTTCTCCACCATGTTCAGCATCTAGTCTCTCACTGTGTCTGTCTGCAGTTTGGAGCTCAGCAGGTAGTTAGGGGGTCTTTAAGAGATTTATTTTATGCTATGAAGTGCTGACAGTGAACCAAAACAGTGAGCTGAAACTCTCTATAACGCTCTGTAGAGCTGAGGGGAGCTGCAGATTCTGTAAGAAAATATTGATGATAGCCGCTTTTAAATAAAGTGAAACAAAGTCTGGCCATTCAATATTATTTAGAACTTAATATCTGCTGTTTACACTAACAATGATACAGTGTAAACTCAAGGTTCATGGTTTGATTATTCCATCAGTGAAAACATGGAAGTCACACTGTCCCATTCTAATATACCAGCACTAAATACCATAAAAAAGGGAATGAACAGTCATTAAACCCAACAAAAAAAAAACTACATTTCTTAATTAAAATGTCAGCTCTGACATAACGTTCCGAGTTTACGATTTCAACATCCCCTGCCGGTTTTGTAATGGGCCAACCGCACCTCTTCCTCACCTCCCTAGGTTTATGAAGTCTGAGGGGGCCAGTGGGGGCCCAGTGGACTGGACAGTGTCTGATGTGGTCACTTATTTCACAGCAGCAGGTTTCCCTGAACAGGCTGCTGCCTTCAGGACCCAGGTGAGCCTGTAATCCCTTTAACAAACACCAGAGGCCACCAGAGACAGCGTTACTGGCTGCACTTGAACCTTTAACAGTTGTAACCTTCATCAACTGACTGCATTGCTTTGCTCTCTTCATTAGGAAATCGATGGCAAGTCTCTTCTCCTCATGCAGCGTAACGACGTATTGACTGGCCTGTCAATCAGACTCGGGCCCGCCCTCAAGATCTATGAGCGTCATGTAAAGGTTCTGCAGAAAACACACTTTGAGGACGACGACTGTTAATGACCGTTATGTCTGTATTTACGTATAGCTCAAGTAATCCTATGAATATGCATGCATGATATATACGCTTCACTTCTCATCTCATGTCAAACAGCACACACACACACACACACACACACACACACACACACACACACACACACACACCTCTGTTTCTCTTCCTCTGGCCCTCTAAACTGTTCTGGTCCAGAAACGACACACAGAAATGAGACTGGATGGACAACAAGGATTTCCTACCAAACAGAGCACAATACTTTGAGGGAGAAAGCAGACTCGTACAATCTTAAGATGCAGAGGTTAAAAAAAAAAAAAAAAGTATCTTTTTTTATTTACAATGATCAAGCACTTTGCCATTTCTTGACTAAACCGTGCAGAATGGTTTGTTTTTCGACTTTTGTCTTGTGCGGACCTTGATGCACATTTTGAAAGAGGTCGTGGTTATTCTGTGTGGGAGTACATTTCCTTTTTTCGAGGCTTTAATTCAAGGGTTTCTCGTTTGTCATTGTACACAGACTGTATGTGTGTGGAGGCATCACGGAGCACGTCGGATTGAGCAGAAACGTATAAGAAATTGACCAGATGAAATACATTCTCAGAAGCTGGATGGACCCGTCATAGTCGTCCTGTATATATCGAGAGACAATCTTGTGCCGGGTTCACGGCCTTTTGCAAACGGGTGTTGGTCAACGCAATAAGTTGATAGCTCCTCCTAGATGTTTGAGAGGTTGTTGAATCTTAAGCTCTCAGATCGACAGCTTGTTTTTGTGTATCTTAGTGACATTCAGTTTTTAACAATGTTTTTAAGCAGCGCTAGCCATGATCTGTTCTGGCCTATGCAACACCCGAGGGGACGGTTTCACAAAGACAGACTTTGACGGTGGCTGAGATCAAACCAGTCAGACTCCGGAGTTCAATTCATCCGCTGCACGAAGCTTAAGTAGGGATACATATTTGCAATGAATTGTGGGTACATTTTGTGGGTACATTGTTCTGTCGTTTGGTGCCACTGGTCAGCAGGTGTCACTGATTGTTACCATGTTCATAGTTAGCTTGGGGTTAGTGTGGCTGAGATTTTAGGCTTAAAATATGCATTAATGTAAAGTCTAACACTCCAGGTCTGAAGTATCTTTGTGAAACTTTCCTCAGAGTCTGGTGCAGACATTTTCATCAGACACGCCAGCTAACTGGTCTGAAATCAGCAGAACAATCAACTCTCATCTGAGTGTAAATATATTGAAAGTAAGTCAGTTTAATCAGCCTCCATCAGTAAATTATTAGAAAACAATTATCTAACTGAAAGATGTTGTCGCCGGGTAAAGCTGAGTCAGTCAACCAACTAATCTCATCCCACCAGCTTCAAACGTTAAAAACCAAATGATCACACATCTCATTCCCACCTTCACTGTAACGTCATACATTCCAGCTTCGGCATCTCTTTTGTGCATGAATTATCAAATGACTTTTTTTCCCTCATATTTGTACATTTATATTTCTGTATTCAGCATATTTGTTTCATTTTGTGAATGTTTTCAATCCACTCTCCACACACTGACCTCGTCTACCTCTTTCTCCTCTCGTTCCTTCATTTTCTTTGCAACTTCCATCAACATTTTTTCATTACACTTAGTCTACGGTGCATGTTTCAGTGTTTGTCATTAGTTAAATCTGTAGGAGGGGGGGCAGCTGTGTGTGAGTCCGGATGCTCACAAGAGGAATGTACAGTGTGTCTGAAGGTATATGTGAAAGGACAATTTTAGTAATAAAAGTTTGAATCAAAACACCACAATGTGTCCATTCTGAGTGTGTGTGAACAAGTGTTGCATGAACTGTATAAACAGTGTTTGTGTATGATTGTGTGTCTGTGTGTACCAGACACACATGTGCATATGTGTGAGGGAGGGAATCCAACAACACAGCAGCCGGGTTCCCCTCAGTCACAGGAAAGACCGTACTGTGTTTCAGAAAAGAACGGACTATCCAGACGAGACAGACTATAAGTCTGTTCTTTTGGAAAATAGGCTCCATACACCATTTATTTTGACAGTAAATAATTCACAGTAAGTCGGAACGTGTTCTCTGTGTGCCTGCATTTGCTGGTAAGAAGCAGGGGGAGGAGGAAATATCACTCTATATCTGTCCTGGGACACTCTCCAAGGTAAGTGCTTGGGATATGTGTGTGAGTGTAGAAAGTGTTTGTGTGTGCACACGATGGGGTTACAAATAACACGGGCATATTTATACCTCCACTGATAAACAGACTGCTGCTCCCACAAACATGGTGGTTGTAGGCAACAGACGAAAAAGAAAAGACTGAGACTGCTGGGAACTTCAGGGCTCCAGGAAGGACCGCAGATCCGATCCGGCAGAACCTGAAACCGATGACACCGATCACAGCCGGAATCAGACCACACGAAATCGGCTCCTGAATACAACACAGCAAACGACAGCGAGGGAGCAGATCTTGGTGTGAGAAAGGATATCTGACGGGACAAAGGAGAGCAGTCATGCCAGGCTCAGGAGGAGCAGAGTGAGTGACAGCTGCATGTGTACAGTTTTTGTGTGTGTGTGTGTGGATATGCATATTTTATCCAGTAAATGTTTGCTTCACAAATCTGGTTCTAACTTGTAAATTATGCAAATTGCATGTGCAGTTGATCAGGTTTTTAAAACTACAGAATATTTTTTACATCACCTCAAAACTATTGATAAGTTAACAAGATTTGTTTTACGTGTAGAGGCCCATAGAGTTGCTACGTGCTGAGCCAAAGAGAGTCTAAATACAGCTCAGTGGCGCATGAGGAAATATGAGCTACAAGTGCAAAGACTGCATGTTCAGAGAGTCGTGTGTCTCTTGTTTTCGAAGCTCAAAGGGAGAAGATTTCTCCACTGCCATCCTAAAGCAGAAACACAGACCTAACAGACTCATTGTGGACGAAGCTCTCAATGAAGACAGCAGCATTGTCAGCCTGTCACAGGTCTGTGTGTGTGTTCTGTGGGGGGTTACAAATATATATATATATATATATATATATATATATATCCTAGTGTGTTTGTATTTCTTCTGAGGGTTTTGTGTTTGCACTAGAATAAGACAGAGGAGCTGCAGCTCTTCCGGGGGGACACGGTGGTGTTGAGAGGGAGGAAGCGTCGCGAGGCGGTGTGCATTGTCCTGAATGACGACTCCTGTGGACATGGGAGAATACGCATGACTCGTGTGACGCGCAGCAACCTGCGTGTCCGGCTCGGTGATGTCATCAGGTAGATTTCGCACCTGTGCCGTTGTGTGTGTGGTATGGAGTCACATGTGAGATTTGACAATGTGAAGTGACCAGGATGTGTGTGTTATCACAGTATTCATGCCTGCCCTGACATCAAGTACGGGAAAAAGATCCATGTCCTCCCTATAGATGACACCATCGCGGGCCTGACAGGAAACCTCTTTGACGTTTTCCTCAAACCGTATTTTCTGGAGGCTTACCGGCCCATACATACAGGTACTGCAACTCCATCATACCACAGTAAAACAGCTGTGTTTTATACTATGATCGGGTCGTCACCTCACCATCATCTAGACTAGAGCACCCGTACATGTCCCTTTGTGTGGTGACTTTTGTTTTACCTGTGTTGCCAGGTGACATCTTCTTGGTGCGGGGGAGCATGCGGGGGGTGGAGTTCAAGGTGGTGGAGACTGACCCCAGCCCTCACTGCATCGTTGCCCCAGACACTGTCATCTACTGCGAGGGGGAGCCAATCAAAAGGGAGGTCTGTGAGAGATTAAGATTGTGTGCCAGCTCTATACTACAATGCTGATTTAATTTGAATTTTTTAATATTAGTTTGGTATGTTATAACAGGAAATGATCCGAGGCATATATACCTACAGACAGGTCTGAATCTTGCATATTGCCTTGTGACAGGACGAGGAGGAGAGCCTAAATGACATCGGCTACGACGACATCGGAGGCTGTCGGAAGCAGCTTGCCCAGATCAAAGAGATGGTGGAGCTTCCTCTGAGACACCCTGGCCTTTTCAAGGCTATAGGAGTTAAGGTGTCCTACAGAAACACACAGAAACACTGACCCCATCCACTCTTATGTCTGCTTCCTTTAATTCTTACATTATCTTATAATGACTCAGTGTGTTGTTCCCTCTTTCAGCCCCCCAGAGGTATCCTGCTGTACGGCCCTGCAGGCACAGGGAAGACCCTGGTGGCCCGGGCTGTAGCCAATGAAACTGGTGCCTTCTTCTTCCTCATCAATGGTAAGGCTTTCTTTTCACGCAGTGGCACGGTGAGATCATTTGTACAGGAAGGGAGGAAAGATTAGCTGATCCTGCTCTTGCAAAGTGAAAAAAACTTTGAAAATAAGGTATACAGAGTTACTGATTGGAAATTCCAATTCACTCATCGGCGTTCTTATTTATAGATCTGTGTGGGAGGAAATGTGTTGTACATGCTGTGCATTACTCTGTGACAAGGTCCTGAGATCATGAGTAAGCTGGCGGGAGAGTCAGAGAGCAACCTAAGAAAGGCGTTTGAGGAGGCAGAGAAAAACGCTCCCGCCATCATCTTTATTGATGAGCTGGATGCCATCGCTCCCAAGAGAGAGAAGGTAAACATTGGAGAACAAAATGCATGTACAGATCTGTATGTGCATAAACTCTCTGCAACAACTGTACAATCAAGTGTGCTCTTCTTTTCTCTGAATGCAAGCAAAGGCAAGGAAAAATCCAAAACACTTGCCTTTAACTTTGTGTGTGTGTGTGTGTGTGTGTGTGTGTGTGTGTGTGTGTGTGTGTGTGTGTGTGTAGACCCATGGTGAAGTGGAGAGACGTATAGTCTCTCAGCTCCTGACCCTGATGGACGGCCTGAAGCAAAGAGCTCATGTAGTTGTCATGGCAGCTACAAACCGACCAAATAGCGTGGACCCTGCTCTGAGACGCTTTGGTCAGGACACACACACACACACACACACACACACACACACACACACACACACACAAAAGCGATCACATACAAATGGTGATGTCTCTTTCCAGGCAGGTTTGACCGGGAGATTGACATTGGAATCCCTGATTCCACTGGCAGACTGGAGATTCTGGAGATTCACACCAAAAACATGAAATTGTCTGATGACATCGACCTGGAGAGGGTGAGGAAGTGTAGCAGCCTGGGCCACAATTCTCTGATAACTGAAGCTGTAACAATTAGTTAGTCAACAAAAAGTTTTTTTGAGAGTGCATTCTAAGCGAAAACACCAAACATAACGTAGTTCCAGCTTTTTTTTCTTTGTCTCATGTGATAGTACGTTGGCCACCAATTGAGTTTAATTGACTTCACTCTCATGTTGGTGGAGTCACATTAACATCACTGTATCTGGTTTGTGTTAAAAAAAGGAGCTCTAAACAAAAACGTTACCTTCAGCAATCACACTACCTTTCGATGGCATCCATCCCAATCTTGATATGCATGTGTGCTGTTTAATGAATTCATATCAATGCTATTTAACATATCTCAGATTGCCAAAGATACCCACGGCCATGTAGGCGCCGACATGGCCGCTTTGTGCTCAGAAGCTGCTCTGCAGACAATCCGCAAGAAGATGACCCTCATAGACCTGGAGGACGAATCCATTGACGCTGACCTGCTCAACTCGATGTGTGTCTCCATGGATGACTTCCAGGTACGCACGCACATGCACGCAAATACACACATACTGACTCTTGTTCTTCCAGACCGTATGTGGGTGTATTAATTCCTCAAAGAACACAACTGTGCATCTCGTCATTTGTAACCACACAATAAAAGCCAGACGTGAATATTTCTAAATGATTGAAGAGAGATCCATGTCCTTTCCTCATCACTCATCATGTCCACCCTCAGTGGGCTCTGAGTCAGAGCAACCCTTCAGCTCTGAGAGAAACCCTTGTAGAGGTGCCTCAGGTGAACTGGGCGGACGTCGGAGGACTGGACGAGGTCAAGAGAGAACTGCAAGAGCTTGTTCAGGTGGAAGAAACACTCACACACTCACACCACCAGACTCTGCACATACCTACAAACACATGCCCCATCAACAATCCCATCTATCTTCACTCTCCTCAGTACCCTGTTGAGTACCCGGAGAAGTTCCTGAAGTTTGGTATGACTCCATCTCGTGGAGTATTGTTCTACGGCCCTCCGGGCTGTGGGAAAACCCTGCTGGCTAAGGCTATCGCCAACGAGTGCCAGGCAAACTTTATCTCCATCAAAGGACCCGAGATGCTCACCATGTGGTTTGGAGAATCAGAGGCAAATGTCAGAGACGTGTTTGATAAGGTGAGAGCAGAGAAATGGAAAAGAAATGTGATTATTGGAGGATAGACATTTGTTTCTCACTGTAACCTCGCTGACCTTCTCTGTCTCCAGGCCAGACAGGCAGCCCCCTGCATCTTGTTTTTCGACGAGTTAGACTCCATTGCCAAATCCAGAGGAGGCGGAGGTGGAGATGGAAGTGGTGCAGCTGACAGAGTCATCAACCAGATACTCACAGAGATGGATGGCATGTCGGACAAAAAAAATGTTTTCATTATCGGTGCCACAAACAGGTGCACATGTGGGAATTTGTATTTAATGACTGTGGTTAGAGAGGGCAGCACACTGGAAGTAATGATTCTTATCTCGCTTCCTCTTCTCCTCTTGTCACACCAGACCTGACATCATCGACTCTGCCATCCTGCGGCCGGGCCGCTTAGACCAGCTCATCTACATCCCGCTCCCAGACAAACTATCTCGCACAGCGATCCTGAACGCCAACCTGCGCAAGTCCCCTGTCGCACGGGTTAGTGAAACACACACATATATGGAGATGAATTTCTCTGTAACATATCTTCCTCATGTACGCAAGAGAGAGAGAGAGAGAGAACAGAAAATGAAACGTTGGTCTGCCCCTTTATACAAATTTCATTTGGGACAATAAAGTCCATATCTTATCTTAGATGATGGTGGTAAAATGTATTTAAGTATTCATTGTGATGAATGTTCCTCTTTCTCTTTGCCTTTGCTCCTCCTTTCTCTTCTTCCTGTAGGACGTGAACCTGGACTACCTGTCTGGCATCACAGAGGGTTTCTCCGGAGCTGACCTGACAGAGATCTGCCAGCGGGCCTGTAAGCTGGCCATCCGTGAGGCCATCGAGGCCGAGATCAAGGCTGAGCGTCAGAGGCAGAACAAACCAGACATCCCCATGGTCAGACTGCCGGGCTGTTACGGCGCTGCGTACATGCTTATTTACACCGTACTATAATGTATTCAACAGGAGACTGATAGTTGTGTCTCTCTGACTTTTTCTAACACACACACACATGCACCACTCCTCAAAGCAGTACCAGGCTGTGTGTGTGTGTGCTTGGTCCATAAAGAGACTGTGGAAGATAAAAAAGTTCCCCAAAGGGCGGCTGTGGGTTTTGTAATTCTCAGCCCTTGGACTGGGAACACACACACACACACACACACACACACACACACACACACACACACA
>NW_022280061.1:2107875-2151401 GCF_004355925.1 Anarrhichthys ocellatus | reverse complement strand
CACACACACACACACACACACACACACACACACACACACACACACACGTGGTGTACTGTTTCCATATGAGGTCCACATCATGTTTTTCTCTTCCTGCAGGATGAGGACTCTGATCCAGTCCCAGAGCTCAGAAAGGACCACTTTGAAGAGGCGATGCGATTTGCTCGTCGCTCTGTCAGTGACAATGACATCCGCAAGTATGAAATGTTTTCTCAAACTCTGCAGCAGAGCCGAGGTTTTGGAAACTTCAGGTACATATTATGACAGAACAACTGTGTCACAGAACATGTAGTCTTGGATTCTTCAAGATACAACCCTTTTTTTCCCCCCCACTTAGGTTCCCCTCTGCTACTGGAGACCAGTCTGGAGGTCAGGGGTCAGGCTCCGGGTCAGGGGGGCCAAATCTTTCCAGAGAGGAAGGCAATGACGATCTCTACCAGTGACAGAAAACTCATCATATAGTTGAACAGCTGCTAAATGTTTTCTTTTTCCACTGCTGAGCCTGGCTTCCTTATAGGAGTGATGCATAATGGGAGTGGAAATAACAAGATACAAAGGGAAAATTGGGGAAATCATAGTTGTAATAATCATAAATAATCTTTTTTAAATACTTTTAGAAACATTAATGAAACAGGAAATCAAAAAAACATGTCTATCTAGTGATGATGCTATAATAGTCAATGTAAGAACCAATAGACATGTAAGCCAGTGATAAAAGAATAAATGTGTCAAACAAAACATCAGAGCTTTGGGGTTTCACACTGTAATCTGTTTGCAATATGAAAGTTATGTAAGTTGTGTTTAAAATGTGATGAATAAATAAATTCAAATGCCATGCCTCGTAGGTTTATCTTGGGATACTGACCGCAGTTTTTTTGTACAGGTACGGTGCACGCTGGCTCACTGTCACACTGTCATGGCTTACTGGGACACTTGAATACAACCATTGTTCATTTTATTGGTAAATAACACAACTGCAACTTTAATAGTCTTAGTTCGATCTGCTTAAGTTTTAAAGGTACCAATACAACCCAACAAAATAAATCAAAAATATTATATTGTAGTAGTGTGAATGCATTTTGTCCTTGTTGTGATCTAACTGTGGACAATTTAGTTCTGAGGCCTTCATGGCCACTGAGGGTCTGGGGCTCTGGTGCAGGGGCTCTTAGTTTGGTGAGCCAGCTTTGCTAGAAAATATTGAATATTGAGCTTAACTGTAATGTTTTTGTACGGTTCACATTATTAAATACTTAAAACTGAATAAGTAGTTTTACCAGTAGTTAGTAAACACTGAGTTATCGGAAACGGCAGCCTCGGAACCTTTGTGAGTTGGCTAGAAGGAACGTGTTTCTCTGACGTACCGCTAAGGCTGTTTATTTCCGGTGAGAAGCGGAAGTGGCATCAAGGGGCTTGTGGAGGTGACCGGATGGCAGGCAGCAGATTCCTGGAAATGTTAGATTAGCACGGTACAGCAGCAAACTAAACATAATCCATTTTTTCTGTAACAGTGTCTAAACATCGTCGCTGCCATGGGAGCTCACCTGGCCAGACGGTATGTCACGGAGACGGACACCGAGCCGGACCCAGCAAGGAAGTACGAGTTCGACCCTCAGTTGGGCTTTCCAGAGAGGAGCGAGCGAGGTTTGTCATCAGAAGACACACTTCTAACGGAATACTACCTTGTGTTTATAATCACCTCGAGTGAAACAGGTTCCCCTCTCGGCCATGCTATGTTTAACCTGTCTGACGTTAGCCGAGCTAGCTCCGGTTAGCTCACCAGCTAACTGCTGTTAGAGGAGTCCAGTGTCAAGTGAGCTGCTGCAGTTTGCCCTGTCACTTCATAATCTGGCTTTCTCAAGTATTTAGGAGGACACCTGACTTGTAGCACAGCTTGCAGACAAAACATATGTTTATACTAATGAGCAATAACCACTATATGTAGATATGACATTACTGCACAGGTGTGTTTCTGTAGTATATCGATGCAGTACATTGTGCAGAATAGATGCATGTAAAGGTTAAAGTTGAAATCCACCTTAAAACTACAATTCACATACATTATATCTCTGCTGGAAACTAATTTCCGTGTGGAAAATGTAATCAAGTTTAAAGTCTGAACAGTTAAGATAAATCATATGCAGTTAATGATGGAGCAACTCGGTGTACACGTTAGAGAACCCGTGGGGACGTTGTTGTGAAATCAAGCAAAACCCTCCAGGAAGTCGATGTCAGTGGACCCCACTTAAATACCATTTAATTTACTATCTGTCTTAAGTATGGTGCATGCATGGAAAAGGCATTTGCTTCTGTTAGTGAAGATTCAAATTGCTTTCCTAACTCTGTAACGCATAATGTAACAATCGTCCACTTAGTAAAGCATTTTAAAAATAGTGTAATAAGTATAAACCCTTTCGGTCCAAGTTCATTTAGAATTTCTATTTGAGTGAAAACAAAGGAGTTGTGCTCCGAGTTTAGCAGTTTGGAGTCTTGGACTTCGTCCGATATTCTACACTAACGTGCTGTTTTTCGGAATTGTGTGCATACTTCCACTCTTGTGTGGTTACAATGGAGACAAGCTGTAATACATAAATACAGAAATCAGTTGCCTCAGTTGTGTTACCTCCTTCTGGGATAGTGACATTTAATTAAATGAAAATGTAAACAGGAATTAAAATTCCAGTATATACAGAATAGAATAGGCTCCATTGTCACAGTACCTCATCCAGCTATTTGAGTCGGTATCGGCCAGATATTGGTATCGATGCATCCTTCACGAGGTCCTTGTACGTGCACAGATGACAATAATAATTTGTATTCCTTCTTCAGAGATGGTAGCAAGTCAGGAACAGATGAACTTGGCCCAGCTGCCTTTGGAGCAGAGGGACTACTGTGCCCAGTATCTCCTGAAACTCATGAAGTGCAAGAGGGACAACTGGCCCAACTTCCTGGCTTGCAAGCATGAGAGACACGGCTGGGACTACTGCGAACACCAGGAGTGAGTATTGTTATTTGAAAGGTCTGATGTAGGATGGACTCTCCTAGACCAGGTCCTCCCGCCGTGGCCCTCAGAGCGCCATTTACTGAGATCAAGTAAAAAAAACTCAAGCTAGTTACTTTTATATCTAAATGTGCTTAAGAATTCAGATCAATAAAATATTGTTTATTGCAAATGCATCATTTTAATCACATCATCGGGTAGAGACATGCATGTTTTTCCACAGTTCGCGAGCTAACATTCCCTCGGATGCAGTGACACAAAATTGTTGCCAAATTACTTAATTGATCCTGATTTTAGTGCAATATAAATATGCTTAATTGTCAAATAATTATTAGGTATATTCTTGTTTTCTAAATGACAAAGATGTCATTTTTAAAACCTAATTAAAAACATGTTCATTGTTAAATGCAGAACACAGAAGTGTATTTAGGCGCAGCGTTCTACCGGTTGGGACACGTTTGCATCAAACATGTCGGCCAAAGGTAGAGAAAGTGCTCTGGATGAAAGCTTTAAGCTTCCTACAGTCTGCAGTTGCTAATACATGATTGGTTCACCTTTTAAAACCACTGGTATTGGAAGACCTGCAGCACTATCAGACATGTATGCAGATCTAACTCGTACTGTTCGTTATTAGTTCATAATCATGAAAAATGAAATCTAGTGGCCAAAAGCTCAGAAAACCCTAAGCTAATTAAAGTGTCTGGTTTACTCTGTTGTGTCGTAGTTTACAGTAAATATTCTAAAATTGCATAAACTAAGAAGCTAGATTTTTGAATATTAAGACTCCACAAATGAACCTATTCAAGATCCTCGATTTCAGATTTGACAAATGAACTTTAACCTTGTGATATGTATCCAGCTCGTCATTATGAACTCGTCTTTCTGCCTCCAGCTACGTGATGCGTATGAAGGAGTACGAGAGAGAGAGGAGGCTCCAGCTGAGGAAAAAGAGGGTCGAGATTCAGGCTGAAGCTGCATGATCAGTGTATCCTCGGATACTCCTCTGTATATATGTGCTTCTGTTCACAATAAACAATATGGTTTAAGCTCTACAGCCCTCCGTCTTATTAATGTCCACACGAACGCTAATCCTCTGGATAACCTCACCAACAACATGTTCAGTGTTTGGCTACAATTCTTCCATCACCATTTTATTATTAGTATTTGGATGAGTCTTAAAGGTTTATTCATTTCTGGTTGTTTTTTATTTGGTTGCAGGTGTGTCTGACAAAATGTGTATTTGCAAACTAATTTAAACAAAGTGCACATTTCAACCCTTGTTGAACCTGTAAAATGTCATTTATTCTATTAGCGACACTTAAAACTTCACACAATACATCCTCGTACAAAGCTCCGATAACTCTGGAGTCTTAGGAACACAGAGGTGATCTGTAATAACGGAGCAAAGCAACAGCAGTTTGGTTTACCTTTTTTTTTAATAAATTACTTCCAACATCAAAATGACATGCTGTCATGATTTGAAATTTAGATGAATGGATATAAAAACTAAACTGCAGATTCAGCCTCCAGACAACAGTATGAGATGGCAGAGTGGTTGGGCATCTTAACATGTATGTACAGTTTGTTATTCAGTATAAACTGAGCAGCTCAAACACTTCAATGAATCAATCAGTGTGAGCTTGTGGGTGATAAAAAGAAATTTGCACTCAATATTATCAATATTACAGGGATGGCAGACAGGAGGTAAAAGAAGATTTGGTTGTGGAGGGAGAAGGGACATTGTTAGATTCAGTCAGTTCCAGTTTGGAGGGTGGAAAACAGGAGAGCACCCTCTCATTTAGGGAGGGGGTGTATTTGACTCCTACAAGCGAGGAGCGGCGAAGGTGTCCTCTAAAGGATGAAGGGCAGGATGGGCGAGCGCAGAGGAGGGTAGTCGCGGAACTCCTTCAGGTAGCTGCGGTGTTTCCCCTTTGCCCACACGGTCATCTGGATGAAACCCACCAAGGTGAAGAAGGCCACCGGCAGGCACTGAGTCATCAGTGTGAAGCCGAACCAGGCGCCCAGCTGAACGAGGAAGAGGAGGGATGTTACACACACACACACCACAAGAGGGCAGCAGCGGTGAAATTAATTTACAAAGGTGCAGTGGTACAATATAGTATGTCATAAATGTTTCTGTCCAAAGTGTCATCAATTTGTTCTATTAGACATTTGTGTAAAAATGGTCATAATTAGCACATGAATTGGTGAGCGGAGGCGTAATGAAATGCGTTACCTCGTAGGTGTAGTTGGGGCAGGAGACCAGCAGGAAGATCCAGGTGAAGGGGTTCTTGGTTGGATAAGGAATCTTCCTGGTCTTAGACCCTGGATGAAGGAAGCAAAACAAAGAAATGTATCTTATTTTAAACCATCGACTCGTTCCTATGTTTACATTTTGGCCTAATGTCAAAACTAAATGATTCTAAATTGACCTTAAATGCTGTGAAAACCAATTATCTTCATTATCTTCAGGGTCTAAATTGGACTGAGGCTTGTTTATTCACAAACATCTACTGTTATAGGGGCACACTTAAGATGTAAAATGTTGTTTTCTTTAATTAAAAAGCATTTAAATATATTTGTACCTGGTGGACGGAGGTTCCGAAGAGCAATGTGGATGGAAAAGTTGCCGATCTGACAGAACTAAGGAAGAAAACAGTCACACAAGTGATTTAATAGAGAGACTATGAAGAACAGGGCCCGTCTCTATAAATAAACGTATTGTACACTTCTGAGGATGACAAAGAGTTGTAAAAAAAAAAAAAAAAAACTTAAATGATGAAAATGACATTTATTTCTATATTTATTTCTATCAAATTAAATAATTTACAATAAATTACAGAATTAAGTGTGAAGGTAGAACTATTCTTACCAGGAATATGATGAGGGCCAGTCTGATTTGTTGCTCGCCGTAGACTGCAACAAGAAACAAGCGACAGGAGTTACAGTGACGCTCTGGTAGACGGGTGCTGAGTGCACGGTGCAGCATACTCACTGGGTGGTGTGTACAGCGGGTGGTTGATGTAATAGGCCATCCATGCTGCAAAGCCCCAGTAGTAGGTACAATTCTGAGATGGGGAATAAGACGGGGACATTGACAGTTGATCATTGACCTTTTACTCTATGAAAGACCTCCATGACACCTTTGCCTTTGTTAATGTGAGGAAGAAGAGGTCAGAGCCTGAGAGGTAGAACGCGTCTCACCTTGAAGATGTTACGTAGCGGCATCGTACCGTGAGAGAAGCGATGCACGAACAGCGTCTCCAGCAGCCTCTTCGCGAAGTGGAAAGAGTGACACATGCAGGCGAGACTGGAAAAAGCACAAAGGCTTGTGTTAGCTTTTCTATATTGTCTATATTTCTATGTTCTATCATCGTGTAGGAGTTGAAGGGTCATTTCCACATTGATATGGACAGAGCTGGTTGAATGGAATCATAGGGGAAACTGATAATTGGCATTGTTGCTGAGAGTGAGAGAAGGAGAATAATACTCCAAGAGGACACGCCGGTCCTCTCAAGAAGGCTCCGACTATATAAAGTGTGTGAAGGCGTGTTGGAGACACTCACTGTACGACCCAGTGTTTACTGGTGGTAAAGTCATATTTGGGTGCGTAGATGAAGGGAACTCTGAAGTAGAACATCAGATAGAGGACCAGCGGACCCATGTACTCGGTCAGAAAAACCTGAAAAAAAATGAAGTAGGACAGAGTCAATTAGAGCCATAGTGTCATATCATTGATATATCGGTTTGGTGCCGTGTTGAAAGATAAATATATAATCTTCCCTCGCTTTGTCCTGTCTCTCCCGACACACACACACACACACACCTTACCCAGAAACACACCCGCCCTTTTTACCCAGCGGGAAATCTCAATATAGCTGCTCTTGATCCCACTTGTAATCTGGTGCACGCGGGCTCGTCAGGACTGTTAGACTGACAGCACATCTGTCTTTAGACGGCAGCGGGTTGCACTCACCGTGACCCAGCTGATCTGGGCTCCCAGGTCTCTGAAGTAAAAGGTCGCCGTGGTTCCCACAGGGAGATGCTGCAGAACATCCTCATCCTTCAGAGACTTCCCCTCTGAAACACACACACACACACACACACACACACACACACACGCGTTTACTGAATGAGATGTACAGTGAATTATGAGTCGGGAAGTCGTACTACATTCACTTTGAGTAGACGGAGAGACAATCACACTGTGGCTGACTTACTGGGGTCGAGGCGAATGGACTGTCTGGCCGGGTACCACTGAGGATCTGAAACAGATACGACACGACACAGACATCTTCAGACGGGACATCAAGTGAGTATTTGTATGTGCAGCTTGATGTTGAATCAGACGTATGAGACGTATGATGTTGAATCAGACGCTGCAGAGAGATGGCACTCACGGCTCTTGTGGAACATAGACTTGATCTCTCCGATAGTGGCATTTGGCTCGACCTACAATAAATGACACCACAATAAATAAGTGGAGGAACTTGTACGTGTGCACGCACCCACACACACACACAAAGGAACAGATAAACCCTGTTTTCCATTCATGATTGTGATTAGTGGTAAATTTAGCTCACATACCCCATGGATGTGGTTTATTAACAGCTGGTACTAGAGTTTTAAAGAGGCACACACACAGACAGCCAAAGTGCAAGACCTTGTGCCAGGCTGCCAACAATGTCCCAAACAACTAGCCCAAATATAAACACAACGACAACAGAAACATGAAGAGCACATAGAGGCACATGTGGACACGCAGAGTTGTTCCAGACGGGATGATGGAGCGGTGAAAGCTCCCGGTCTGAGGAGGAGTCCGCCAACGTAAAGCCACATTTAAAATATCTGATGAAACGGCTTTCTCCGACATTTGAGCAGTAAGCCTGTGTTCCCCTGTTGGCCTGGAATATGGGAGCTGAGATGCTTCTGTGAAATGTACGTCTGTATGCAATCACACTGTCCAAGCACAGGTGTGACACAGGACGAGTGTGAAAGCATTTATTCTTCATGTGTGCTGCAAGAAGCCGTTAAGTAGACGTGTGAACGCCAAAGATGGCACCGAGCAAAATAATCCAGACTGTCAACCTTCAGCGAGTTCCGGTCACAAACGTACAATTGCAAATTACGATCATGTGCTTCGACCTTTGACCCGCCCAGGAACCTGAGCCACAAGGACACACACAGAGAAAAGTGTTCAAGGTTCCAGTTTGTCTGTAACAATCTAAGGCCAAGAGACATATCTGATTACCAGCTCCAGCACCGCCCAGTATGAAACAGGGTGGTGGTGCCAGATTATTTGAGCAACTCTAGAACTCAGAGAACTGGTATTTTGCTCAAACACCATGTGACCCATCTGAAGCAGACTGAAGAGGTCTGCTGCTGTAATAGACTTGGTTTCTATTCACACGGTCCAGAGGTCCACAGGTCCACAGGCCATTTTCAGCAGGATGACATCACTGAGAAACAACCCTCTCTGTGACCCCCGCTGCCCCCCCTCTTTCTACAGGCTGTATTCAGAGTCCGTTTCATAAACCCTGACATGATACAGGACTTGAGTTTTATATCCAACTCAGTCTGTTCGTACTTAACCAGTCCCCCCCCAAAAGGACCCTCTGTCCAGATCCAGATCTATATCCGTCAAACCAGCGAAACGTCCTCTCCAATAGGTGTTAAGATTCTGCACGCTATCGCCACAGAATCTCTGCTAAGCCGACGACAGGGTGTAATCCAACGAGAGTAGAACTTTACACTCTGTGATCTTGAGGAGCAGCCTTTGATAAGAGGAGTCGAACACCACTAATGCACACATCAACAACACGCTGAACCCTCCTAATGACTCACAGGCCTGTCGGTAACACACGAAAGCCATCTAAACACAGTAACAAAGTACAGGCCAAGTACAAAGTACTGACAATAGACCTAAAACAATGAGCTTAAACGTCCCATCAAAAGACAACAGTGATGCTCTTAAATCCAAACTGTCAGCACGAGTACAGTCCACTAGTCAGTACCACGCTGGCTTGTGTTATCCCTGTTATACTGTTAAACCTCAATCAGAACGATGTGGGGGGGGGGGGTTACCCTGGACCGCGCCTTGTTATGGCCTAATATGAATTAGGACCGGACACACAGCACCTGTTGCATTTAGTAAACATACAGGCACAAGGACAATTGCATGTGCACATATATAGATGAAAAACATCTTTTTGCAGAGATGATATTAGAAAAAAAAGTGTTAACTGAAACTGAGATGGAAAGTGATACAAACAAGAAGAAAAGAAATGCGTCCTCACCTTGTCCAGGAAGCAGAGCTTGTCCTTGGTCTTGGCATCCAGTATCTCCACCTCAAAGAAAACAATGGCCTTTTTAGCTTTTTTAGCAGGTTTACGTTTGACCGGGGCTTGAGCCAGCACCGGGGCGGCCGCCGACGCCACCGCCCCGTTTGCCGGCTTTTTAGTGCTGGTGGCCTCTAGTGCTAGGGCATCCATGTCCACAGTCCTTCTCCTGCACTCGGTTTATCTTCCTTTTTTCACCCCCTTCACTCTTCACCTCTCAGCTGTCTATCCATGATTCATGCCAAACCACAGAGGAGAGGGGCAGCTCTCAGCTGTGGAGATAAATCTGTCTCTCCCCTGCTCCCCCCTCCTCCCCCCCTCATTCTCTCCTTCCCCCTCCCTCTCTGGTCATTCCTTCACTTCTGGTGCGTTGCTTTATTTAACTGCTGACTGACCTCTGGAGCGTGGACATATACCACATGTGTGTGCACAGTTGCATACACAGGAATGCCCAGCATCCCCTTGGCAAACTGTCTGCAGTAGATCATCTGTGTTACATCTCATGAAGGAAACTTCTAGAGCAGAGAGCTTTATTTTAGTGCTGCGGGGACTTGGATCTGAAACATAACTCCTCTCTAAAAAAGGACACCTGATGGCCCCTGGCACCTCTCAACTCCTGGCTAAGTGGGAAGATGGAGGGGGTTATTATGAAAAAAGCAACCCCCCCCTTTATAGTGTGTCCCCCTTTCTTCCTCTCCACAGACCCCACCCGTCTCCGTCTATGCGGTGATGTCATGGGCTCACTCTACTGTCCATCTGTCCAGCCCCCGATGTGCACCACCAACCTTTGATCTGACCAGTTCAGGGTCTCACGCGACCAAACCAAACCACATGACGTTTTACATGCGAGCGTGTTCCTCGAAAACCAAACCGATCAGGCCGGTTTCTCAGTCACTCACACGAGGAGCCGCCTTTTCCTGCCACCGAGGGGTGATAACACTCCAGATTCAGAGGGCGTAGTCGGGGCATCCCCCTTGGTGAAGCCCAAGCCCCCCACCCCCCCCCCCACGCTTCCACTCTATAATGATGCTAGACAGAGTCACAAGTGGCAACGTGGAAGTTTAGGCCGGACGTAGGAAAGCATTTTCTGTTATCTAAAAAAGGTCCTCTATCAACTTAACTCAGACAGGGACCTGAACCATGTACACCTGCTCACAGAGAGACTAACAGTAAACTGGAGCTCTCTGGGGATTTGGTTTTGGGGCCTGAGATGCCCACAGATTTAGCATATTTCTTTATTTGTGTGTTTCAGGCAAGCGGTTCAAATTTTTTGCACTTACTTTCTAAAACTATAATGCGTGCTTTTTACTTGCTGCCGTGTTACTGAAAGTAAACATGCATGTATGCTTAAACAAAGCAGGACACACGACACTGCAGTTGAGACTTAAGGGGAAATAACCCCATGGCAGGCATACCCTCTGCCACTGAACCTCCCCCATCTCATCTATATAAAGCTTCTGTCTGGCAGTGACTCTCTGTCCCGGTAGGGCACTCTGGGGTGAGGGCGAAGCGGGGAGAACCAGGCTTTAGTTATGCCGGTGGACTTCTGCTGCTCTTTGCTGGGTTTCCCTCTACCTCCTATCGCAAGGTAAGAGATCATTTCCATTCCAGATACTCATGGACAGTCAGTTTGTAAGTAAGACAGATCACTGCTGACTAATGACCATCTATTGACACTAATGGAAAACATTTACAGTTTGATTTATGTCCCAGGATATTGTGGACACATTGTAACCAAAAGATATGAAACAATCTCGACTCTAGACTTGATAAACTTGGTGGTATTTTGTGATGATCACAGATCTTGGTAGTTGTAATAGCGTAAGGAATCGTGGCCAGCAGTGGCTACTGTCTGTGCAGCCCACACCATCTGCTAATATGTGGCTAACCCGTCAGTTTTTGTGACACAGATTATGTCGTCACTCATCCGAGTGTACACTATGGTTAGAATGTGCGCACGTCATTGGCCTCATAGCGGCTTTACACAGACTTCCAACATGTGCACGCTAGTGGTATTCAAATGCAGCCGAGAGGATGGCCGATAATTGAAGATGCCTGTCGGAGCAAACGCTGCAAAAATGCCTATTTGGAGCATTATCATAGGTTTCAATGGCCATGAATGGATGAGTCAAGCAGATGGATTGGGGATCACAGGAGTGGCCTATTGCTGTCACATTGGCCATTAAAAAAAAATTAACTTTGCAACTACTGAATGAAAACATGGCATACATCTTTCATATCTCAAGTGTTTTTCACCCCCTCATAGGTTGCAACAGCCTCATCTGTGATCAACAGAAGGAAGGAGAACCGCAGCAGCCGCTGGTTGGGTCAGTTTCTGTCGAGGCGACTTCAAATCCTGTCTGATGGGTTTTGGTGCTCATGCTTTAGCTTTCAGTAGCTGCAGCAGAAGGCTTACAGCCATTGTTTAAGTGGCAGTGGACTCCTTCCACATTCATGATAACAGAGTGAAACAGGCCTGTGTCAGGAGTGTGGATGTTTCTGGTGACACTTAGCCAAAACATTGTTTTAGGTTTTTCTTTCTGAGCAAGTTTAACAAGTCTTGCACGCTCGACTGTTCACCTGCATTATTGAGCAATAACAAGATAAGAAGCGCCATGCGTCGCTCCAGCCACAGATGGCGATGATGAGCTTTATCCCAAACGGAGGACTCCGTGTTAAGCTAACAGAGACGTTCAGCGTACATCGAAAACTCAACAAAAACGCAACGCAAGTCTAATTCATCGCACATGTGGCAGCAGCTTGACTTTCGTCGATATCAACCGATAGAAGCGGTCGTTTCCGTGCACGAGGCCGTTAAATCCGGCGGCGTTGCTGCAGAATGCGATCCTCTCGTGACTGTTTCTGGTGGAGTTCATCCTCACAAAAACCACAGAAAAAATCCGAATTAGTCTGATTAATACCATTCTGGCTCCATTGATGATTTGGAGTTCCACAGACACTACTTACCTCGTAGTGCTTCATCCTGGCAGTTAGCACCCTCTTTCCTCAATATCCCAGATGAGTGACAGAGCCGTCTCCAATCAGCGGAGTGAAGTGTGTCTGCTGAGGCCACCGTAGGCGGGCCCGACGTCCGTCACGCAGCCAATCAAAACTGGCGACACTGTCAGCGACGTAGCCAATGAGATTTGAGCAGATGGCGAGGTCGCGGCTATGCTAACGTAATTGGATGTATTGCTCTTTGAGCAGCAGCTCTGTCTGTTTGTATGCAGGCTTACTGATCCAACCAGCAACGACAGACTGAGGACCACTTCTCTTAAACTGTATCGAAAATTATTTATCAATCTGTTGACGTTTCCCAATTTAATTTGCAGACTAAATGCTATTATTTTTCCAATTCATTTTTGCAGTCTTACTCAATGTTATGCTCCTACATTATGTACCCCCCCCTCCACTGCACTTCATATAATATCTTTATTTGTTTTCTCTTGTTTAAATGCATTTATGTGTAGATTGTGTTTTCCTTGTGCATAAATTGACCTGCAAAAATAAAGTTTGCCATTTGCCTGGTATGTTGCCACTGTAAGGCAACACTTTCTGAAACTGTCAAGCTATGAAATGCTTGTATTAGTCAGGCACACTGACCCAAAATATTTTTCTTGTGCTGAAGGCACCATAATTGTGTCAAGTATTATTGTCCAATACACTTACATACACAGGGACATGTGTAAGTTAATACTTTGAATGGATACCCTACAATATACAAAAGCATAACCAGGAATTATAGCCTTTCCAAAAGAATATTGTGTGAGCTCCACCTTAAAAATCCACTGTAGCGTATGTGGATCTGTGGAAGTCTTAACACCTGCAGAGATATTTTAAATATAAAGACTGGCAACCCCTCTCTCATCCCTGACAAACCGGTTTCGTTTCACTTGTCAGACAGAGACTGCCCAACAAATCTCAGAGTGACATCTTTGTGTAAAAGCCACAGCAAGAGCTGAAGCATGTAGTCTATTGTGTTGTCCATGGAATCTGAAATGCTGCCTTCATGTGCTACTCGTACTCTTGTCACTTTTTGTAAGTCACGCAAAGCCTTGTTACAGGACATGAAACAAATCAAAGGGGAATTTTGTCCAATAAAACCATTTTCAACACATCTGAACGTATCACCCATCCTGAGGTGTGGAAGTGTTACCTCCTGAGTCCTAATTTGGTGATATTGTGTCCGACTGGTTGCATAAATTAGATCAGCTCATGCAATACATTGGTCCATGGAACATGTACATTTAGGAATGGACATATATAGCTATTAATTACTTTAGACTATAGATTGAGATGTTACATAACAAACACATGATCAATTTATATAATATAATACACTGTTAAAACAGTCGTTTCAAACTTGCTTGCACTTTTAACTCCTTACAATAAGGGTGGGGAGTTATAAGCAGTTGCACCAAAGAGTTATTTTCATTCTAAACGTCGTACATAGTTAAACAAACTGTATGAAACAGTTAAAACTAGCTCAAACTCCACCAGTTACAAGGGTGTCAACAATCTATTAATGTCCTATTAAAATAATATATCAGCCAGAGGGGCAAAACAAGTAGCTGCATGTGTCTGAAAAACAGTACTTCTACTCAAGTAGGATTTTGAATGAAGGGCGTTTACTTGTAATGGAGTACTTTTACACTGTAGTATTGGTACTTTTATGTATAGAAAGTTAGTAAAGATCTAAAAACTTCCTCCACCAATGTTCATAGCCATACATCCCTACATAGGCAAGCGAGTTTATTAAGGAGACTGATAAGGCATGGTATGTTACTGTGCAGGGTAATTTCCGACAGCCCCTGAAGGCAGCACAACGTAACGTCCTGGTGGGCGTGTCCTGGACTTACTGTGACAGTTGAGCTTGTTCGGGCTGTGTATGGAAAACTCTGGAAGTTTCCACGCGGTTTATAAAGACAACACTCGAGGCGCAGCCGTCGGAGTAGATCCAAAGGACGGACCGAGGAGGAGCGACTGCAGTTTATATAAACAGCCCTCTGGATGGTCAAAATGGGTAAAGACTACTACGATATTTTGGGAATTGCGAAAGGAGCGTCCGAGGACGATGTAAAGAAAGCTTATCGTAAACAGGCGCTGCGCTTTCATCCCGACAAAAACAAGTCACCGGGAGCCGAGGACAAATTCAAAGAAATCGCCGAGGCTTACGACGTCCTGAGCGACCCAGATAAAAAGGACATTTACGATCGTTACGGAGAAGAAGGTAAGAATACAGTTGACAGTGAAGCTGGTTCTGTGGATGTCAACACGAAAGGGTGACAGTGTCTGACATGCATGGGACCAAACGGTTCAGTGTCATGGCGCCCTGTGCCTCAGTAAAGCCTTGTTTGTGAGCCAAGAAAGAAAGGCGTTGTTCTGCACACACGATATCACACATTTCATACAAGTTTGTACAAGACCTGACAAAGTATAACTGAAAATATGTGAACGTGAGTTCAGCAGAGGAGCTGGGAGGTTGGTGTCTGACGTCACGAGGAGGGGGCGGGGCTTAGGGCACAGTGTGCTTGTGTGTGCATGTTTGAGTGGTGTTGTCAGTGTTTGATTTTAGTGCATGGAAACCGGAGAGGTGGGGCCGCGTGACAGAAATACTTTATCTTTAGTGTTCTTACCCGTTTAGTAACCGTGGTAACTTTAGCAATGACGTAGACTTGCAGATGAATGGAAGTAACCCTCATTTGTGAAAGTCTTACAAACTGTATTAAGAAATTAAACTTGAGATCAAAGTTAAAGACACACACACACACACATAATGCCACAATGAGTGTTGCATTACTTTGGTTTTAATATTGAGTGCTTGAAGTCCTTTTTTTTTCCAGTGATAACTGTATTAATTGGTTGTTTTTCTCACTCAGGTCTGAAAGGCGGAGGCCCCCCAGGTGGTGGTGGTGGTAGTGGTGGTGGTGGTCCTGGTAACTTCAGCTACAGCTTCCAGGGCGACCCTCATGTCATTTTTTCAGAGTTCTTCGGTGGACGTAACCCCTTCGAACAGTTCTTCGGTGGCCGCAATGGAGGCATGGATGAGGATATGGAGACGGACGACCCTTTTGCTCGCTTTGGGATGGCGGGAGGTGGAATGGGTGGGTTCCCTCGGTCCTTCGGCTCTGGTATGGGAGGAATGGGCCCTCACAGCAGTGTTGTGAAGAAGCCTCAAGACCCCCCCGTGGTTCACGATCTCAACGTGACCCTGGAGGAAGTTCTGTCAGGTTGCTTAAAGAAGATGAAGGTGTCTCGTAAAAGGCTGGAGCCCGATGGGCGAACAATAAGGATTGAGCATAAGATCCTGGAGGTGCAGATAAAGAAAGGGTGGAAAGAGGGCACAAAAATCACGTTTCCCAAAGAGGGGGACGAGACTCCCACAAACATTCCAGCGGACGTGGTCTTTGTGTTAAAGGACAAGACGCATCTGAAATTCAAACGCGACGGCTCGAACATCGTTTACACTGCAACGATTTCACTCAGAGATGTAAGTTAAGATTGTGAAAATCACGAGTAGAATAAAGTTCCTGTCGCCGCCTTTTCAGGATCTTAATTCATGCTTTTTTTTTGTTTTCTTTCTCTGTTATTTCCCCTTCTGTTCCACCAGGCCTTGTGTGGCTGTACGATCAACGTGCCCACGCTGGACGGCAGATCGGTGACCGTGTCAACGACGGATATCGTGCAGCCGGGGATGAAGCGGCGCATCAACGGCGAGGGGCTGCCTCATCCAAAACGCCCCGATCGTCGAGGCGACCTATTGGTGGAGTATGAGGTCAAGTTCCCAGAACGGCTCAGCCAGAGCGCCCGGGACACCATCGCTCGGGTCCTCCCGCGATCCTAAACAAGACCAACGGACATCCAGGACTGTCAGAACTATCACACTAAGCTGCCGACTATTTTTTTTTTTTTTTTTTTTATCAGTCATTTTTCATGTGGCTTTATAAATCACATGAGACAATACAGGACAGACTTTGTAAAAATGCTTTTTGAGAATGACTGCAGCATTTCACAGGGTAACATGTAAATATGACTAATGTTTTGTGTTTGATACTGAATAAGATTCTATTTTGATGGAAATAACTACAGTGTACTGTATTATGCAAAAATACATGTGCATATAATCTGTTTTATTTGTATTAAAGGTTCAACACTTCCATGAAAGATGTTATGTTTGTTTGTTTGAATGACCAGCGTCACAGCTCAAATTCAACTAAAAATGTGTTTGTAAACTGATGATGCAACAACAGGCAGTACTTATTGCTGGACTGAATTTTCAAGCACTGTTATGAAAGAAGAAATGGAAACTGGTGCTGGAAAGATGAACCATGTCAACACAGTAACTTGTGCATAATGGACCGTGATTGATTTGATGTCTCAAAACATCGTACGACACAAGACGACAAGCCTCTCTCATATCTGAATTAAAGAAAAACCAGATCCAACGTGTTAATTAGTGAGCTTTAAAGATACTCGTAGGCAGATTTCAGTCTTAATGCTGAGCCAACAGTCTGCTAGCTACAGCTTTGTAACGGTCAGATATGAGAGTGGTGTCAATGTTCTCTAAATTTCTGCCAGAAAGAAGATTTTGTGGAACGAGTGTCAAGGCCTTCCCCCTTCAGTTGGTGAGTGTGAACACTGCCCTCTGGTCTTCTTCTGCTCCATGAAGTTCAAACATCCAAATGAAGCAACACAGAGAAAAGCATTAATAATGCTTTTTAATAAAACTAAATATAAAATTCAGTCCCCCTTCTCACGCAAATCATTCTCATACAGTCCCCGAGGACTAAACTGTCTGGCTGGTATATTGTCTGACGGCAAGCTAAATGCTAAACTAAGACAAGATTATCCTTTATTATTCCTGCTGTGGGTAAATTTACAGGAGCCTGACAGGAGGGATGTGCTTCCATGGCCGCTTAGAACAAATTCAATCCTGCTACATCTTCTGGAAATACCCCTGGTATTCAGAAGTTGCCCTCAGGCTCTGGTCCCCGTGACACCGTCAATACACATCCAGCTTGTTTGATGCCCTCCAGCTTCATGTGCTGTGGTTGCACTGTGGCACGCAGAGCCAGCTGCCAGAGAACAATAAGTGTAAACACGTATGTTTATATATAAAAAAAAAAAAAGAAGTACAATCACAGCTTTGTAGCTTTTCTGGATCTTTTAAGGCACTCATGTTTCATGGCATTGAATCAGAAGACTTATTCGGAGCAGCCCGCTGCTTTCCCCCCCCCAACACTGCAGACTAAACTTTTCATTTACTTGGTTTTTAACCTCGATAAAGAATGAGGATTCTTCGTGTCGTCATGTTTTGCTGCTTCTCCGGTGAGTTTTGATGTATCTTTTTTATTAACATTCATAGAGACAGGTTTTATTTGTCAAATTTACACTCTGAATGTATTAACTTAGTAGTAATGTGTTCATTCATTTGAATGCTTCCCTGTCAAGCAATTCATCCACATCTCCACATTAATTTCAGTGGCTATAGTGGTCAGCAGCTGTAACCATGCACTTGGTTTATGCTGCAGTTGCATGTGCAGAGGCTTCAGCAGTGCTGGAGGTGACCGGCCATGTCGGAGCAGAGGTCTCCATCCACTGTTCTGGTAGCTGGACCACAAACAACAGCTCCCAACACCACAACATGTACTTCTGCAAAGGAGTCTGCTCCAACGAAAGCATTCTCATTCAAACTGCGAGCAAGAGGTCGACCGTCACGCAGCGAGGGAGATACGGCATGGAGGCCAGCGGAGGAGATGGAGCCTTCAGCGTGACCATAAAGAGGCTGCAGAGGACAGACGCAGGGACATATCACTGTGGAGTGGAGGGAACTCTTAATGTGTTGCACCAGGAGGTCAAGCTCATAGTTTTAGATGGTAAGTTTATGGCTAGATGTATTAACATTCCTGCAGGAAATGGGACGTTTTGGGATAACAATGAACAATATCTTCTATTTAGGATTTTGCATGAAACTAATCTCAAAGTGTTGACTGTAGGTTACTCTATGATCATTGGGTCATGTTGTCAGGACTGACTAGTGTCTCATACTGATTCTGTCTTCAGGATAAAACCAACCACAGCTGTATGAAGCTGACAGCCGGGTGTTGCTTTGCGTGGAAAGCCTGAAAATATTCTATGTAGTGTATCTTGTTATTCAGCAATGTCACATGAGCACACAGAATGTATTACCACTCAAGTTTGTCCTGTTATTCCAAAGCTTCCACTGTTCCTCTCGGATCTCCTCCGTCCACCACCCCCCTTCAGCCTGAAGCGGAAACTCTGCCCCAAGGCAGCTCTGCATCTGGCACTGAGCCATCAGCAGCAGCATCGACGCTGCCCGCTACAGAGGACAAGACAAACCAGACAGCAGCAACCAACCTCAAAGGTATTTACAGCCACAGTCAGAAGCTGTTCCCTTCTAGCAAGCTTCGAACCCCCAATAAACTATTGGAACTAATCGTGCCGTGATCAGTTTGGAGAAGAACTTAAAGGCCCCCTCTGCACCCCAAAAGGTGTTTGACTTATTGTTACTTCACTGTGAGTGACAACAGAGGGCTGTTTTTAAATGTGTTTGCTGAAGGTGGAATCTTAAATTTGAGTGTTGATGGTTTTTAGATACATCTGCCTGGAAGCCAATGTGTGATGTGGAAACGTTCTATTTTTAGAAGAGGCAGAGTTTCCAGTGCAGTTTCAGTGAGAAGTGGCTCGATACGTTTGGTTCTGAGTAAGGGGCAAAACGACTGGAAAAAATGTGTTGCCGTCTTGCTCTCACCCTAACCCGCATGTTCACTTGAAGAACTTAGTACCAGGATTTGTATTTTTATGCAGAAAATCATGTGAAGATGAGTCAAAACTATTAAGAATATAAATATCAAGGACTATTTAGTCATTTTGTTTGGAGGACCTGTTGTAAAGTAAACTGTATCGTCACAAACGCATGTCTGACTGTGCAGACACCACGGTGGTCATCATTGTTTCGGTGAGCCTGGCTCTTCTGGTGTGTGCCATCATACCTCTAATATTCTACAGACACTGGTGGAGTAATGCAGGTGAGGTGACACCCACACACTGCTTTCATTCCATAGTGTGATCTGACACCTAAGCAGAGCATTCACATGAGTTTTAATGAATCCTGTTGCTTGTTTGTTTCAGAAGGTCAGAACAAGGGTGAGGTGAGCGACCATTTTGTCATTAATCGGCTTTAGTTTTAGTTTAAATGTTCATCAAGCAATAAGTTTACTGCTCAGATAAAATCTTTCTAAATGACAATTCTTATTTATTTACAGCCTGAACACTGTGAGGAAAATGCAGATGTTGCCTCTACTCAGGCTGCAGTGAGGCTGCAGTCTTCAGATGCCGATCCAGAGTCCAGTATTCACAGTTCCTCCCAGTACGCTTCAGTCTACCAGGCACTCAACCCCAAAACTCTGGACTGAACAGGGTGTATTCTGTCTTTGACCTCACAGCTAATCTCACGTTCTTATTATGAATCAAATAAAGGACACGTCTTTGTATAGCATGCTCATGTTCTTCCTTTGGATGTCTGTAAAGTTAATTCTCTGTTTCTTGCGATGATAATCATCGGTGGCGTCATCTTCCAAAATAGGAACAAGGTCAGTAAGATTTTAACCTATTCACACAACTCTGTTAGATACATTTGGTGCGGCCTGGTGAACGTGAATACGGTGTTGTTAACGGGGACGAGGCTGATATGTGACGCACGCAGGTATGCAAGATTTAGAATGCTTAAAACTAATTAGAAACAAATACAATATATGCATTTAATCTATCATAATTAGATGAAAAGCACAAATGACAATAACTTAGCTTTTTCTCCTTATAAATATCTGTTTTTCAACTAAATAAAGCACACTGCACAGAAAGCACTGCTGGACTTGCTGCATCTGTACATTTCTGGGATTCTGAGCTTCATCAAATTCAAGGCAGTGGTGCAGTTAGACCTGCAGAGGGTGCTACATACATTTGATCTCACTCTGGAATTGGACCCCATAGGAGGCAATTAAAAGCATAAATATAGAATTAAATGGTGTTGATAATATCTTGCTTTTATCAGCTCCACCAGTGTCTATTTAGAAGATCTAGTTTCATGTTCAAACGAAGGCAGTGAGTTTATGCAGTGACCACATTAACAATTATTAATCACACCTCTATTTTCTTTCCACATGCACAGGCTTGCAGTATGTTGCCGTTTGTGTAGCGTCACTCTGAGTCACTAACTTTCCATGAAATAAACATTCTTCACATTTACAACCTACAGTTTTAACACCTTCACCCAACAGTGGACAACCCAGAGACGTTCAAGCTCAAGTCTTATAACTACAAACCTTGTGAAAGTCTCTGTCTGCCACCTGTTCTTTAAATAACAATAGTCATTTTCTGCCTTTCACACGTAGCCTTCGTGTAACTGAAGGCACACTCGGAGAGTGTTTTGGCCACACACATTCATAGACACAGCATCAAAAAAACAATGAGTCACTTTTAGATGTCAGGTGTTAGCACTAAAATAGAACATTGCAATGTTGTGGTATCCTTTGGTTTACATTTGGATCAAGACTTGTGCTTAGAATTGCTCGTAGGTGTTTGTGAATGAACAACTGAAGCAGTAGTTGGGGATCTATGCTTTTTGGCAGAGAGTCGATACGTGTAAGGCTGCAGCCAGCAGCCCGTTAGCTTAGCATACAGACAGGATCCAGGCAGCAACAGCTTACCGTCTCTGTTGAAAAGTAACCAAATCCACCTAACGGCACCTCTAAAGTGAGTAAATATAAAAACAGACAGAGCCATGCTAGCAATCCCCCCCCCCATGTTTACAGTCTTTATGCTAAGCAAAGCTAACCAGCTGCTGACTGTAGCTTCATATCTAACAGAGAGACATCAACCATCTTGTCTATTTCTATAAGCAAAATGTATAATTCCTTGCCAAACAATGGGGCTTTTTTAAAATAAAAAAATAATTTACAGTTTGTTCCAGAGCAACATTATTTCGAGTCCTATTTCTGTCCACGTCAATATTTAGTCTCTTTTAGCCTCTTTTAGCTCTGTTTTTGTTCTTTACTGACTCCTGTGGGGAATATTTGTCTCTTTAGTTACTAAACGCTCCACTATGTTCACCAGCTAATTGCAGGTAGGGTACATCAGGTTTTAGAGCCTTTTCCACTGATTACAGGTGCCTGCTGTGGCTGAAAATGACGCTATAAGAGGTGTGAGAGTGATCCCAAACAGGGCTGGACAGATGAACAGCTGAAACTCACTATAACACTCCATACAGCTGAGGGGGAGCTACGGCTTTAGGTGATAACTCTCTCTGGGTTCATCATTACGAGTGAGCCCTTTCACATCGTCATTCAATACATTGCTATTATATAAATGTAAATTATAGCCACTTTAAAACAGCTGTGCCAAAGCAACTGGAACTTTTCATTAGCAGGCCTGCTGTCGTATCAAAGTGAACTGAATCTTTATTTTAAATTTACATATGCTTAGTTTGAATTGTTTGTTCAGGTTTTTGTAGTAGACATGAGGAAAAGCGTCCGTATTGAGTTTCAGTTCTTTGCTTTCAATTCAAGCACAGGCTCCACATTATGATACCAGCAATTGAAACTACGTGTGGGCTTGCATTGGAAATACGGGTCTTCTCACTTCACCTTGGCCCACGCATGGTTCTCTTCTCTCAGGTTAACGTCAGGCTACGCTCATCGTCTTCCGCTCTCGTACAGTCAAAACGACAGGAAGAAGGTCGATAGTTGAGAACTCACCTAGATGTTATTTCAGTTGCACAAGGCTGTGCAGTGGCAGAGCCGGATGAAATATTTAACTACTTTTTAGGCTTTCAAAGAGACAGATTGTAAATTAAAGTGCAGAGCCTGGAGGGACTGACAGGAAACTACTACAGAGCTGTCACTTTATCAATCAGAATGAAGACCTTTTATATCTTCTGCTGTCTTCTCTATGGTAAGTGTGTTAATTAATTACATACAAACAATCTAAACAACTCAAAGATGCTGTAACTCTTGTCACGTGATTTCATTTTGGCAGCTGCTGGGATCGAGGTTTCAAGCATCAAAGTCGAGGGATTCGAGTGGGGAGAAGTCTCGTTCCAGTGTTCACACAGATTAGCGAAGGGAAACAATAAATACCTCTGCAAGGATTCATGTAACGACAGAGAAGATATACTGGTTACAGTAAAAGCTGGTGGACGAGCGGCGTCAGGGAGGATAGCTCTGGTGGACTCGGGGGACGGAGTCTTCACTGTGACCTTCAGTCACCTCCAGCTGTCAGACTCGGGGAAATACTGGTGTGCAGTGGAAAGACGTGGTTTAGATACATTCACTGAAGTACATGTTACTGTAAAGGAAGGTACGTGCATGATCTTATTACTCCTACCTTGAATTGGATGTATCTGTACACCGACTACTTTTATTTTTGTCTCTACATTCGTGTATACACATTTCCCCATCAGTGGTGGAATGCAACTAAGAACATTTACTCCTTTATCTGGCAGCTGGAGTTCTTTACAAAATGAATAACGTATTATACGGCAGTGGTTCCCAATCTTTTTGCACTTGCGACACCTTAGAAAAAAAGCTGTGATTTTTTGGGGCCTTTTGCCACATGTGTCACAAAACCATGAGTTCCATCAAATAATGATTTCCTCTTTAAACTTCTCGGAAGACTAGTAAGAGTCAGTATAGCTCATTGGTCAGAGCTTTTGACCTGAACAAATCAGGTTACCAGTACCTCGTCGAGCATGGACACCTGGCCAATCCCAGGGCTTGAATGCCGCACAAGGGCGGGTCTTGTGAAGAAAAGTAGTGGGATTCAGAATGACGCATGTCGGACAACTACAGTGACCTTCAGGTCACGTGAAAGCATGACAAGCCCTCTTCAGAGCCAGCGTTTGGTTTGTCCGTTCTGGACTACTGTAGAAACATGGCGGACTTGGCAAAGATATAGATATGAAGGGCTCATTCTAATGTAACAAAAATACAAAAACAATTCACTAATGTAATAATACACACTGGTACTTCAAGTTTGAAAGAAGACGTTTACGATTAACAGAGTATTTTTGCATAGTTGTTTTGGTACTTTTATTTAAGCAAAGACTCTAAATACTTTTTCCACCACTGTTCCCTTGAAGCTGTTGCAAAAGAGACAACGACCACCATACCTGAACTTTCTCCCACAAGGACATATCCGAATATTTCCAACTCAACAGAATTAACACCTGGAATGGACACCAGAAGGCCTGCAAACCTTTCGACAGGTAGGAAGAAAAACATCATCAAAATTGAATCCTTATGAATATAAAAGATAGATTACAAAAAACACAATGTACAAGTAATATTCCATCCAACCTCGCAGCTTCAAACAACACCAATGGCGGAAAACAGAACAGCACAGGTTAGTTTATATCTCATCACTTGGTGTGTGCAGTCGTGCATGAATATCAGTCGCTTGTGGATAATGTCAAATTGTTGAGCCATGTCTCCTGTTTCTGGTCAGGCACCGTGTTGTACGCTACAGTCGGGGCTGTTGCCATGCTCACTGTTTTGATGCTGGCAATAATCATCAGGAAACACAGGGTGAACATCAAACCTCAACCACAGGTTTGCTCCAAAAGCACAGACGGCGTCGGTGCAGATGAAACGGAGGTACGAGTCTTTTCACGACACACAGCAATTGTCTTCCTAGAGAAAGATGACGATCGTCTTGGCAGCGAATCAAATGAAGCCGATGAAGTTCCCTTTCCTGGTTTCAGAGGTCAATTTACAAAGAGGGTTTTCCCAAAAGTCCGTCAGCTCATATTTCTCTTTAAGATGCTATAAAACCCACACCTAATTGGTGTTTTCATTTGCATTTGTAATTTTCGGAAAGATGCTTATTTGCATACTTGCTGAGAGTTAGATGAGAAGATAGATGCCAGGCTAATTCCTCTGTTAAATATGACACCTTGGTGAGCCTCAAAGATTGTCACTTTTTTTATATTTGAGTCTGCAGCAAATTATATTTACAATGCAATTTTTTAATAATATTGAACTACATCAGTAAAATTAAAGTGGTATCTATATATGTGTTACTGAGTAGATTCAGCCCAGTGAGATGAAGAACATACTTGAACTAATAAATGCTGATTTGCTTTTCCTTCGCCACTTTTCAACAGGCTGACTGCGAGTACGATGACATTGGCGAGGACGTGCAGTCCTCTTGTTCTCACCACCCAAAGCAGAATCCACCGACAGATGCGACCGCAGCCGTCGAATGTAGCGTACCTCTTCACATTTATGAAAACATCTGTTGCTACAAAGGCACCGAACATTCAAGACACTCAGCTGCAAATGACCAAGACAAACATGACACAAGCTCTGTGATCTACATCAAACCTTTGCCACCTATATGTGAAAGAACTGGCAAAGGCCATCTTGGAAAACACACGAATAAACCGACAGCAACTAAAAATGCAACAAGCAAACCAACAGAGAGCTGTACGGGCAATGCATCTGCCTGTCACTGCAGATCTTGCAGTGATTCCACAGACGTGAGGCCAAGATCACTTTGGTTTGGTTTGGATGCATCATTAACAGTGTGAGTTACGCCCCAAAGTATGATTGGTGGGATTTTTATGGACACTGATGTACAACTGAACTGTACCTCCTACGATGCTTCCTCAGTGAAACCAACGTTTACAATGAACTACATTTGTATCCTTTACAAAGGTATGCCGAGGGTTGTAGACATGTTCTGTCTGTGCATTGATTTAGAGTCATTATTTGTGTGCCAACAGAGAGACAATCTTACCTTTAGCTGGAAAAAGCAAACAAAGGAATATGTTTTCATTCACGGAATTACTTTACAGACTTTTGAATATTTGTTCCTTGATAGTACACGATTGAGTAGAGGGAGAAAGGACGGATGGGTGACGGTGTTCCAATCTCAGATAGATTAATAAAATGAAATCTGATCTACAGTCCTAGAATTTATTAATTAAAAGCTTGAGACTTAAGATTTTAACTGGAATATGACAGCGTTTGTATGGATTTTTGTCTACCTGTATACACAAAAGAAACCTCTATCACGGTGTCAACAAGAAGTTATCATAAACTTCACAGGAGTGGTACCAAGATAGGTAGCACTGTTATTCCACATTGTACCGCCTTACAAAGGCAGAGAGCAGTAATTACACAAAGAGTGATGTTGTGAAAAAAGGAGATTGAAGTTCGAAGGCTCTTAACCAAACTGTGTAACATATGTACAGTATATATATGGTAAAACCTTTGTGTCTTTTTAGGATGATTATTAATCATCCCAGACTTAAGATAAAAAGGAGTTTAAATACCAAACAATGTAAAGGGCGCAAGGAAAGGAAAGGCAGCATGTACAAACAAAATATCTCTTTGTTTCTTCAGCTTTCTTGTTCATTTGAATTAACAAGCTAAATACATCAGTGATTTAAAGGCTCAACCAGTTACTGCTACTCTGCTGAGCTAGGCTTGTTACCTTTAAACAGGAAACGTTTCTTTTTTTCATTATGATTAGATTTAAATTATGCCTTTTATATTAAGTATCAAAAGTACATTTCCAATTACAGGGAACTGGGTAAATTAGATGAGAAGTTATCTCACCAGCTAGCCCTGACTAGCCATAATGTGGCACCTGCAGCCACTGCATTTTAATTTATATTTATGCTTTCTGTTTTTTGCAAAAAAATGTCCACCTGTCAGGGAGAGATCGTGGCGACAATGTTGCGTGTTTCAACGTCGACACGTGCAGCCATTTTCTCGGTAAATCTCCACCGCATCGATTAGTTTAGCTACGAGGTTGTCGGCTGTGTGTAATGTAAGCCCAAAGGCGTGTGTGACTGTGAGTATGAAGTTAACAGCAACTTTGAACATAGCTCTGAACATAGCAGTGCAGTGTGTGTACAGTTTATTTGTTGGTGAATAAATGCTACAACTCCTCAAGACCCAAGCCAAGTCCCCGTGTCTCGCTTGCTATACCTGCTGATCAAAATTAAACTCAGCTTCTCCCGTCTTTAAACAAAAGAATACAATGGTTCTTCAGCAGTTAATCGATCAAAATTCTTATTGTAGGTGTGACTGTTTGTGTCGGATTATGTCGGGACACAAATACATATATGAATGTGTTTGCATGTAATTATGGATAAGGGGGATAAAGTTTTATAAGTCAGTAGAAGTATTAACGTATGTCTGTACCTTAAAATAAAATAAACACAGATGCCTCTGTGTGTAGTATGATAAAGCTTCTGCCTTTGGCGATTCCTAGTGGTCATATTTAATAAAGACACTGTGGCCTGAACATTGAAACAACCCACAAAGTTATAATTTCTAGCACATTACTGTGAAACTTTTAAACTTATTATTTTGTGTGCACTGTTGGGCATCATCAAATGGATGAATAATTCATAATGAAGTGGAAAGAAAGGATGTTTAAGGCTTACTTGCATGAATAATGTAACAAAAGACAGACTTGCTTCATGAATTTTCATCTGATAGAACAATAGGGAGAAAGTACGACATGTGTCAATGGAACATACATACATATGTTGTTTGGCATCAGCCTTGAACTTAATGTTTTATTTCATTCAACATTTTCTAATATTTAATATCACTCTTCATGACCTTTTCAAGTATTGTTGTTACACAGATCAGTGTTATTAATAATAATAATATGTGTCAACATATAGATGACGCCAAAGAATAACAGGTGGCCTTTTTTAATGAAGCATACTTTATAAATTGTTCGTACAATGCAAGCGCTATTGTTCTTTTTTGGACCACTTGAGGGAACAATCTGTGTGGCGAAAGTATCAGCTATTTATTTACACATCCAGCAAACACAGAGCAACACTATCATCTAGTAGTAGTTGTGTCCACCCAAAATCTCTCTCATCTCCTGACGACAACACTTGGCTCTTTAGCTGCTTTATGCTCAACTATGTTCACCACACAGTCACTAACTGTGTCCGTTTGCATGCGGAGCTCTCGGCAGTCAGGGAACAGTTAAGTTATTAAAAAGAACTGAAACGGCTTCCTGCGGCTGCTGGAAACAAATCTCACACGAGCAGTGAGAATAATTGGCAACAGTAAAGCTACGGGCCATAAAACCAACACAATCAGCTGAGACGCTCAACTGTTTAACTTCAGTCTGGTGATAATTCTCTGTGGGTCCGTCACTACGAATGAAACCATTCACATTATAAGTTATCATTTGATCCGTTATTAATTAAAAAACATTGATTGGTGCAGATTGATTTTCACAACTCATTTATGTATCCTTTATACAGTAATAACAACATCTGGGTTAGCACACCATGACAAATCTATTTAACTGGAGTTGAACTTCATCACACCTACTACCTACCAGATAGCAACACTGGAGTCAAGAACAAGTACAGTTTGTGATGAGTCGAGAGGATTACAGAGGACTATGATTGCCTTGAAGGATGCAGTGAATTAAACCCAGATTTATTTTCTTAATTTAAGAAAAAAAAAAAAACAGTGAACTCCGGATGTGCTGATTTAAAAAAAAAAAAAAGGTTTGTGAATACACATGAAGGTAACTTTCTGAGTCACCTAAGCCGCCATGATTTCACTTTCACAGGTTGAAGGTTGTGTGTGGACTGGTTTGTTCATGAAAGAGGAAGAGGTTTAAACACATGGACATGAAAGCCCCAGATTGAACACACGGACACGGTCTTTCGTCCAGGTTGCTGCCTCATCGGGCTGCTGGGGAGGAATCTGCGTGTTGCAAACTGAAGGTAAACTGGGAGTGATGGGAGCAACCTGGATCTCATGGAGAACCACTACAACTGTCATCATTACTATACTACAGATCCAAGGTGGGCCGCGTGCTATGCATTAAAGATGACGTAATAGACTTTACTTGAGTTCAACTATTTGTTAAAACACATGATTACATAACTAACAGCTTTTGTTTCCAAATGACAGCTCGGATCAGTGTCAAAACCACGGCTGTTAACGGTGTGGAGGGCCAGAGATTTGACTTCAGATGTAAATATGAAGACGGCCAGCAGAACAATGCTAAGTACTTCTGCTATGAAAATGACGACAATGATGACAAAATGTCCTCCACCCTGATACGGACACAAAAACACGACCAGTGGGATAAAGGTGGACGCTTCTCTCTGTACGACAACACCACCGGAGCCTTCTTCATCGTCAGGGTGGACAGCCTCACCTCAGAGGACAGCGGGACGTACCGGTGTGGGGTGAACGCGATCCCTGATCATATCAGTTTCATACATCTGAATGTTTCCCGAGGTACCGTATGTTGACTGCTTATACATGGCACAAAATCTGGTTCCCGGTTGGTGCCTTACAGTGAAATAAGAAGTTAACAAAACAGATGCTGAATAGTTTCTGTCGACCTAGTGGTTTCGATCTAAAAATGTCAGGCCTCTTACTATAAATAAGTAGTGTTACAGTAATAGTAGTGCTTTTCGTTTTTTTGTGAACCAATCATTTTTAGCTGCCCTTCATCAACAGCAAACCCTCCAGAAAATCTCACACATCACATTAAGTAAATCTGTGTAACTACACAATTCATCAGGGAGCTCTGTGTGTTTATTCTTGTTCTCTGTATAAACACTTTGGGCTTTTATTTGTCACTGTGCTTTCCAGTTACTGAATCACCCATCTTTCCGTTGGATGGCCCAGTGAACAGTGAGTGATTGTGTGTGTGTGTGTGTGTGTGTGTGTGTGTTTTCATGGTATTCACAATTCTATGTGTGTGTGAGTGAAGTTCACTTATTGTTCCCTCCTGCAGAGATCCACCTGTCGCTGTTCGTGACTGCAGCGATGTGCATTGCAGCGATGCTGTTCATATGTCTGTTCACGCTTTGCCTTCTGCTGGCTATTAGACACCAAAGACCTGGCGCCCGCCAGAATAGAGAGGTTTGTCCAAACTTTTAGCAACACTAGCAGCAAGGCTACAGCGATGTCGCTCAGTCTGACACTGTTATCAAGACTGAAATACATCTCAGCAACCAGTGGATGGATTGGCATGAATCTTAGTACAGATATTAACGTTCCCATCGGGATGAATTGCAATACGTTTGGTGATTCTCTGACTTTTTATCTAACACCATCATTGTCATTAACCAAAGTATGGGTCAATGTGTCCCATACTTTGGTTAATGACTATAGACCTGCAACACTAAAGACATTCCCATCAAGCTCAGCTGTACTTGTATTTAGTGCTAAATGTTGAGCTGGATTTATAATTGATGCAATGGGTTAACCTACGGCTTAGGTTTTGATTTATAGTCGGGCGTCAGATGTCACCCATTGATGATCACCTGGTGATCACAAAGTAAACATTATACATGCTAAACATCCACATTTTAGCATCGTTACCGTGAGCATGTTAGCATTTAGCTCAATGTGCCTTAGTCACAGTGATGCTAGCATGTCTGGAGACGCTCAGTCTCGTTAGCTGACTGTAAGAACCACTTTATCAAGTAAACACTAACAAATTAGCATTCAGAGAATACTATGACATCTCGTGCAAGAAGCAGTTCACTGTGAGCAGGTTTCTGTTCATCCCACAGACATCATCCGACTATGAGACCATGATGCCTGGTGTAAGAACTGAACCTGAACTGAGCTGCAGCTCACCGACTCCAGACTGCGCCGATCCTTCGGCTTTACCATCGCCACCACCTGACCTCTGCTCCCACTTCACATCAAAGCATCGGGAGTCCACTGTCACTCTCGACGAATATGTCGATGTGGATGTGCCAAAGCAGTACCAACATCTGGATCTCAGCCGGCTAGAGGAGCACGTCTATCACAGCCTTAATGGACTCAGCGATCCTAAAGATGGACCTCTGGGAGTCAAAAAGCAGATCAACTGTTGAAGGATAATTCCGGGTTAATTACGGCCAATGGAGAGTCAGAAACTTCATTGTTAACCTTTGTTTTCTTGTAGCTGTGCTCCCAGATCTTGGTGTTAATATTATTGATAAGAATGAAAGTTAGCGATAAAGGAACTTTAGTAATTCAAGAGGTTATTGTGTTAATTATTACTGTATTTAGGTATTTCTAGAGGAAATAGTTTTGCAACTGAAAAGAAGAACTGTTTGAGCAAGACTCAACTCAAGCTCGTCAAGAGTTGAACAAATCCACGAAGAGGAGCACACTGGAAGCTTTAAGCTCCGTCTCTCGCTTTGCTTTCTGATATATTTCACCAAAATAAACCAAATGGTAATATCTGAGGGTGTCCTTGTGTTAATTATTTACTGGCCTGATTGATGTGAAACTTTCACTTTGAGACGAGCAAGAGATGGGAAGGGACCTTTTGGTGCTTCTCACAAGTGGTTTTGTTCGTGAGATGAGGAAGCCGGCTAAACAAAGGAAGTGCAACAACAAAGAGGAACCTGTGACAAACGCAGAGTCATCATTCGTTTGGAGAAAAATACAAAGAAAATTGAAAATCAGGGTGAGTTAAGAAAAGGCAAAGGAAAGTGACATGTACATGCTGCGTGTGAAGATGATTTTCCTCATTTTGATCTTTCTTCTGGGAGGTAAGTTTACAAAGGTTAATCCGTTTGTCTCTCTCTCTTTGTTCCTCTATCTGAATGTTTAGTGTCTTTCTCAGGTGTTAGGGTTCGCCTTCCTGATTTTGTGATTTGTCAGTTTTGTTGGCAGCTGTATCAAGATTACTGAGTGCACTTTTTGAGGAGCATTTTTCAAAAGTACCGTTTAGTTTAACCTCTTCAAGCCTCTAAGAATATTCAAATGAAACAATCAGAACAGAATAAACAGCCTCTAACTGTAGACATATGCAACTTGTGTCCGGGGCCAGAAAGCAAAAGGGCCAGAAACCGTAAAAGTTTGAGAATTTTACGTCCTTCTGGTTGGTGATATACCGTGTAACTACAAAATGAAGATCTGACTTTGTTGCTGTCTGTGTGTTTTGTCCAGGGTTATGGGAGACTGAAGCCGTGTCAGTAACAGGAGTGGTGGGAGAGGAGGTGAAAATAAAATGCTCTCACTCGAACGCATTTAACAACGTCAAATATTTCTGCAAGGGACCATGTAAAAGTGAAGACATCCTAGTCAAAAGCAGAACAAATAAGGATTCAAATGAGAAATACAGTATTACAGATGAAGGAAACACATTCTACGTGACCATCTCTCGTCTGACAGCCGATGACTCAGGAACTTATAGGTGTGGAATTGACAGAGCTGGTCTGGACACATACAATGAAGTAGTCCTCGCAGTCATAGAGGGTGAGTTGATTCGGCATTGTGTATGAATAGCTTCCATGACGTTGTTATCCCTAGTCACTTCAAAGATGAAAACCTTTGTCCCATTTCCTTTTTACTAGAATATGACCAATATTTCACAACAGTCTGTCTCAAGCTGATCTTCTTTGTTTCGCAACAGACAGCAATTAAAGGAAAGAAATGAGAGACCAACACAGCACATACAATGTGACTGAGGGACGAGGATTAAAATTAAAATGATTGTTTCTAATTTCTTTCAGGAAACACACAGGATCCTGACAATGACTCACAATCAAATTCAAGTACGTTCATCCTAAGCAACTGTCTGGATGTGTGTGTGTGAGAGACTCCTGAGTGATGTGTCATCACTGAGGTGTGATGTCGTCTCTTTGTTTCAGATAAGCTGGTGTACATTGGAGCTGGTCTCGGGGTGCTTGTGCTGGCTCTGGCGATGGTCCTTTTAATCTTCTTCAGACATCGAAACAGAGGCATCCACACATTTTCTGGTATAAAACGAATAGACTCGTATGATAATATTTTCAGAACTCAGCAATACCCAGGCCTGAACACTATAACAAGCACCTATAGCAGCCACCTCACAAGTATCTAGCACTTTTCTTGAACTTCTGCCCAGTGAGCCATGGCAACCACCACAAACAACCACATATAGCAGACTCCAATATGGCGCCCAGTCACTTGAATAAAGTTGCAGAGTGCGTAAGTCAAAAGAGTTTCGGCATATTATTGTAATTTCCACTATATGTATTTCCGTCTACTCTGTAAATCTGACATATGTCCTGGAAGAGGTGTCTCTCCTCTGCTGCTCTCCCTGGGGTTTCTTCATGAAATTTATTGTACTTTTTAATTATTTTTATTTGCTGCTTTTAATGCAGCGTTTTTTTCAGGGAGTGAAAGTAATAAAAATCTAGTTTTCATTCGTCTGGGATCTAACACTTTGTGAATCATCACTCTCCATGCAGGAAAGAACCATGACCCGGTCAATGCGACAGTTTCCTGTCAGAAACAAGATGGACACCACATCACTACTCCCTCTTCAACAGCCAATGAGTACCGAGAAACAGACAGCAGGACAAACAGCATCTCTTCGACTGTTCAACACCAAGACTTCGGAGGCGATCGCTCAGACAATATTTATTCCAACGTCTCCGTTTCATCCGGCTCTCAGATCCAACCAGACGGCCTCCTCTACACCACGGTTAGCTTCAACAAACACACAGACGGCAGCGCTGACACACCTGGCACCGCAGAGCTTACATACTCCGCCATTAATCACGACGCAGCAGATGAATCCGCAGTCTATGACAATGTGAGAACTCAGTTGTGATCATCTCAAGTGCAGTAAAAGTCTGTGTGATGCTCAACTGAAAATACCCACCATTCACACATTTCTGTAAAACTAAATTCACAGGTTGTTGTGAATTAATTATTCAGATAATTCAGAATGTATTTATTGATTAAGAAATATATAGATAACTAAAATATAATTCTGGTCAGTAGATTTTGTATTTTAACCTAATAAAAACAACATTGTCAAATCAATATAGATAGATTTTCTTCTGTGAGACGCCTACCACCAATACACACACACTCACACACACTCACACACACTCACTCAGCTTTAATGAAATAGAAACTGAGAAAAGGAAGAGGCTATAGTGGACAGGTGTCACACCTACAGCTCTAATTAACCTCAAGACTTCCCGGTTCATTGTGGGGCTCCAGTCGTGTTTCTAGAAGAGGATGTAAGCCTTCAGATTGAATTTAGACTCAGTGGAGTGGTCTGAGAGTTGGTTAAGGGCAGAGAACCCAGTAGAGTCTAAGGAAAACACAAGCTGAGAGAGAATGTTTGCAAAGATCGCAATAGAGTGCTGGAGGAAGGAGTTGTAAAACCAGGAAATGAGTTGGCATTTTTGCACTTCTGATTTCCCATTAAAAAAAACAATAAAAGTGGTGTTCATTTGTGAATATTATCTTGCTGAACAAAGAGCTTATTTTCTGCAATAAACCAAAATCCAATGAAAAGAATCCCATTGACGTTTTGTTGAGGGAACCAGAGTGATGATAACTTCCAGGTTGGCCAACAAAAATACGTAATTTAGCCAAAAAACAAACACCTACTGTGCTTATTTTTCTAATTTGAAGCATCAGAAGAATCAAAGACACATCTCACCAAAGGAGGGAGGAGTTGACATCTCCTGCCGATATGACCCTGGGAATGAAACATGTTTTAATGTGATGATTCTCATTAAAACCAACGTTAAAATGTTTAAAGAGAGGATGCAGAGAGGGACATATTATCCCTGTGATGATATGAAAGATCCTGCATGTGACCATCAATAAACTGCCCCTGAATGATGCCAAAACATACTACTGTGAAATAGATACGTACACGTTTGATTCTAAAACAGAAGTCAAGCTAAAATTCTACAAAGGTAAGTCAAAGTTATCCATTTTCCTTACATGTTACCGCGCTTTCTTTGACAAGTTTTTAATATAAGTTTTATACAAGGTCTAAATCATTGGAAATTGGTTCCATCTGTGTGCAGCATACTGTAATATCACCTGTTTCCTCTTCAGGGGTTTGTATTGGGGACTGGTTTTAAAAAGGGAAAGTTTACGATAGTTTGCTATTCAAATACTAAATGTATCTTACGAGGTTGTTTGTATTAAGTTGAAGTAAGAATTAGCAGTTGTGATAAATTTAAGAGGGCTTGGGGTTTTTTTGTCCTGGAAATAAGCAAAACTCAACAGGTAAACATATAAGAGATAACTAGGATAAATCTTTTTATACAGTATTCTAATGTGGCATTTCACTTTGCTCTAGTGTTACCACCACTGGCAGGAAAAGAGCTGTTGTGATTGCTGCTGCTGAGTCTGTTGGTGTTTCTGTACTGTAGACTGAGGAAACACAGACATGATGACCTCAATTTATGTAACTTGCAAGTCTCTGCAACATGATTATCCAACGATTCTCTGACCACAAACCAGGTTGTGTGGGTCCAGAGCTTCAACACGGAGGCAGCGCCCCCGGCCCTGGAGAGAGATTAGATCAGCTGCTTGACCTGCTTTCATATCCTCATCTGTGTGTTTGTTAGCTTGTCAATCATCCATCCATGCACTTTGATGGCAGATTTGACAATTATAGTCACAGTGTGTTATTTTGCTTATTCACTGCATCATTTTATAACTTGTTCTTGTGTGGAACAGTATTTCTCCAATAAACCCACTAACCTTACACCTTATTTATTAAAAAGTCAGGTCTCATTCATCTCCCAGCTTTATTCCACTCATATTATAAAAACAAATCTATTTTTTTTCTTAACCTCCTCAGATGAGAAATGAGGTGAATGTATTTATCATTGCTATAATTTTTTTTATGATGGATGTTTGCCTGAAAAGTGTCAAATAAGGCTGTGTAGCGTCTACTGAACAGTGACACCTGTGGCTACAAGTAGCACTTACAGGATAATGGTAAATGGTAAAACTCATAAAGTCCACAAAGTGACTCAGTAATGTCAATTCCACAATGATATCTAAAGGCCAATGGTCATACCGGACAGAGTAAGCAGCAGAACCTTTGAGTGCATTGATTTGAACAAAGTTATGTTTATTTTGTTAATTTCACTTTCCATTTGTGTGAGGAAGAATGTGTTAAATTTGCTTTCAAAGTCTCACTTAAAACTTTAGAAGGTATCCTCCCATTAATGGTTGTTTTGACCATCTAAAAATAACTCAAAATGCAATAACTCAAAATCCAAATATGTTGGTAAGTGATATGATACTCATAAGGGTTTAGAGGTTGACTTCATCTGGAGGCCTCCCGGGGGAGAACTGCAAAACAAAGATAATGTGAACGGGTGAAAGTCACATGATACCTGATCACACAGACATGTGACACTCATTTTTAGATTCAGTTCTAAATTTATATTAATCTCTGAAAATACGTTCCTTAAAGGTCCAGAACATGCCAGAGAATCATCACATTTTAAGTTTTTATCAGAATGAAAGTAATCCAGAGACAGTTGTCTTTGTATCCATTGCAAACTGGAACTGCTAATAACTGATTCAGCATGCTTTTAATGGGGCCACTTTGCCAAAATGTAAACAAATATAACATATAAATGGGGCTTAAGTGGTTTTGGATTTTTATGGAATTTAATTGTCAACTTCAAATCATCAAATATTTCTATTTATTTAACAACATCTTCTTTTATTTATTTATTTATCGGAACCTGTGTCTGAATGGGTTAAATCAATGAGTTTCTACAGACGTTTTTGATCCAAAGTTGGGACATTGTGGACAATGTTCTGTGAAGAACAACCATATTTGGTTTTACGTCTTAACAGATGAGGAGATCATGAGATGCAGCAGGTGAAGAATTACTCTGAATATTTGTCAGCACTTTCGCTCTCCATCACTCTCTCTACTTGCTTTCTTTCTCTGCATAAAAAAGCATCCTCATTTTAAAATGCAAATATTTCTAATTATGTTCCAGAAAGCAGAAGCTACTCAGAGAGACAGAAGGTGTGACAGTAGTACACTGATGCCATGCCGAGAGAAAGCAGAGAAGAACGGCTTCATATTTGATAAAGTGATATTTAAACTATACTAGAAAAAAATAGACTGAGAAAATGAGAATATCACTGGAAGTCATCATTTACCTAATGACAGGTATATTATACTACATGTGTTTCTATGTGATGAGTGAAAAACCTGTTTACAGTGTTATGAAGTAATAACTTCTTGTTTTCTTACAATTTTTTCAACAGCTAGTGTGAGATTATCATCTGTCATAGGAAACAAAGGAGGAGGTGTTGACATAAACTGTAAGTACGATGAAGTAGTAAAGCATCACGCAAAATACTGTTGAGAAGACGCGCTAGCTTGTTTAATGTCAAATGAAAACAAAAAAAAAAAAAATCATACGCCTGCAGCTCAAAGAGCACCGAGGTACTTTACGTGAGGATTTATTTTTCTTAATTTCCTGCTACTTTATACTTCTTCCAGAATACAATGCAAAGGAAAATGTACTTTTACTCACAGCATGTATCTGACACTATACTTACTACTTACTTAGCAGTAAATTATACATAGAAAACATAACCAGCTTAAAAAATATGATATATAGTTAGAGATTAAATTATCCAGCTGCATGGTTAAAGTTAGCGTTGTCAAAATGATATAATAATAATTTTATAAATAAATAATTATAATAATAATAGTTATTGTTTTTATTTTCACTAGGAGTGACGGGGTGCTGTACTGTTTACACACAGTTTTGGTTATTTCAGATGAGGCATTTCTGTGTTTGTGGTAAGAAAAACAATCCAATAATTGAACATAACAATATGTTTTCAGACTGGAATGACATCACACCAGTGGCATTAAACCACAGTCCTGGAGAGACTGTCCAAATTGAGTGCACCTATCCACACAGCCATGAGAACAATGAGAAGTTCCTGTGCAAGGGGGCGAATCCTTTCAACTGCAATCAGCTGATAAATACAACAGAGCAGGAGAGCGATGTGGCTAAAGGCAGGTTTCATATACGGGATGTCAGGAGAAAGAAGTACTTCTACGTGTACATCAACAATGTGAGCACAGACGACTCTGGGTACTACTGGTGTGGCTCCAGCAGGACGGGGGAGCATGCTGGATCCACCAAAATCCTCCTCTCTGTAGGCGAGTACACTGAGCACTTTTGTCTTCTACTCTAAACACACAACTTATTCACTCTGTACCTGTGAACCAAATGCAGGACAATTATTTTATCAGAACACATCTGTGCTGCTGTTGATGAATAGATGTGTAGTAACTTTGCAGGTTATTATTCACCCATTTTAAAGGTCTGTTCATATTGTTTTTGTCTCACACAGCTGCATAACTGAGCTGAAACTAAGTACATTGAAGTACTAGCATTAAGTAAATACTTGTACTTTACTTGAGTATATAAATTTTCTGCTAGTTAGCATAACTGCACAACATCTACTGACAGCTACAGTCACTAGATACATCAAATTAAGACTCAACATAGAAAACACACGATCAGTTGAAATACTATTACACATTTGCATGGATGACAGGTACTTGTACAGTGGTTAAAATTAGCTTCCTTTTGACCAGCTGCAACATGAAAGTTGAGCAGCTACTTTACCGGAGTATAAAGAGCAGCTGGTATATCAGTTAACAGTGTAGCCAAACAACTCAAGCTGGTATGTGTGTAGGCAAGTTGAATCCAGGGCAGGAATGGCAGACTCCACCACTAATGATGAAAACTACTCTATAAAAAGGTATTTACAGAATGTAAATACTTCTAATGGCTAGTGCAGAGAACAATGCAGACCATAAATAGTATCAACAATTAAAATGGATTTCATGAAAACCTTAAAAGGTCATAACTTCAAAATGCTGCTGTAATAATTTAAATAACAATATAACACTGACACGATTCTGCTTCACAGCAACTAAGTATTTTTTGCTTCCAATACTTTGAATGGGTTTGAATGCAGGATTTGTTCACCACTGAGTATTTATGAATGAACATAATGAGGGAAAGTACTGTGATTACAGTGATGGAGTATAACCTGCAGGGGGAACAAAGAGATGGTAAAAACAGAGATGGATGGATTGAGACAAGCTTCCAGCATCAAACACGACGTGTTGTGTGTGCGCCTTGTGCCTTGTGTCACATCTCTAATCTTCTGGCTTTTTACCCTCACACAACTGAAGAACACATCCCAACCAAAAGATCAGACCCTCCAGCTCTGCAGACAACAGAATCATCTACAACCCGTAAAGTTCTCCATTCAGGTGACCTCCGGCTGCCACTTGCTACTGCAAACAAACAGCTGCTGTTCACACCTCCTTAAATACACGCAACACTTTTACTGCAAAAAACAAACATCGACACAACCTCTCCCCTTTACGCATGAATTTTGAGGACAATGAAACTCTGCTGACGGCATGTATTCTTTAACAACTTCAACTGTTGTGTCTTTGTTGCAGATCTGATTGCCATTGTGGTAGTGTGTCTGGCCTTGTTACTGATACTTGTGCTTGTATTTATACTGTGCAAATACAAACTCCCAAGGACACAAGGTGAGGGTTAGATATTTGAAAAAACAACAACTTGAAAACTTAAGCTTAACTTGCACATGATTTTGATTATGAGTAACTTTGAAAGGTTAAAAAAAATCTGGTTTCCATCTACTCAAATGTTCTTGTTCCCAGTGTGTTGTGCCGCAGAGCAGAGGACAAACGATGAACACGACACAGAGGTGTGTGCGCGTTTGTGTTTATGAGTTTGCACATGCGAACTACAATTGCATCTATTACACTGCGCCCCTTCTTCCTCTGCAGGAAAATCATGGAGATCCCCACTATGACGAGATACAGATGCTGAACCAGCAGGCGAGCTCAGGAGACGCACTGCTGTCTGTCTATGCAACTGTCAACTGTCCCGAGGACCAGCTCCACTACGCCAGCGTCAACTTCCAGAAGGTCTCGACAGAGGGGAACGCACCTTCTGACACAGAGGAAAAACCGCTCGCCGACCTGTGACTACTCCTCTATCAGGAGGTCTCAGGGTGACACCCATGACCTTGATGACAGCTGGGTTTGGGTCAGTGACAGTGAATGCGAGTAAATCTTACACTTCACAAAAAATTGTTATTGAATTAAATTCTCTTATTTTAAAAAACAATTATTGTGGTTGCTTCTGTTTTCAACTTTTTCTGTGATCAAACATAATTAAGTGTCCATATAATAGAAAATATTCAGTGTTACCACTTTGAGTTAATCATGATCTATTAAGGGTCATAAGTGATGAACAGCGAGTGTACAGCATATTTGTATTAAATACAGTAGGCCTACATCTGGTGCATGAGAACACGTGTCGTCTTTACCTTGTGTTGCTGTGGAGCGCCCTCTTCTGGTTGAGCAGGTGATCAGCAGGTGATTGGCCGGTGTGACGACTCTCCAGCCTCAGCTGTCACATATATGTTCAACATCCACTAAAACCTCCACCTGTTACAGAGAAAAACAGCGATGTCTTTGATATTCACACCTAATTGGTGTTTTTGAGGCTCATTGATGGAATTGTATACTGAATGGACTGTAACTTTGTCAGATAATATATTCATTTGTCTAACTGAGACCGCTGGCGCTTCAGACAAATTTCTACATTATTACACAAAACGAGGACTGTTGATTTTGTCCCCCATCAGTTACAGTTAAAGTGCATTTGACAGACATCATGGGGACACTTTATGACAGCCATATCCATAATGCATTATAAACATACCTATTATTTTCTTAAAGCACTTATATTCATAGTGTGTGAGGGACCAGGGTACGCATAAAGCTGGGAGAGTGGGGAAAAAGTGGGATCCCCCCCCCCCAAAGTATTTACAATAATTAGGATGGATAACAAAATAAAGCCAAAGTGACAAATCAGAATAACTAAACATAATTGCACTGAAGTCTAAGTACAAGATAATTAAACAGAACTTAGTTTAAAACAACATAGTGAGTGCTCTTCTGAATAAGAATGCCCTCCCCATCTCCTACCTGCATGATATATATACTATGCTGGCCAGTCCATAGTTGATTGCAGGGGGTTGAAGACATACCTCCTCTGTGGTGCAGATGTAGTGGCTACTGTAACACCCCTCTTGCTGTTGTAGAATGGCACATTCCAATTGTCCAGGCTAATCTACTTAGGCAGGTGCAGATGCAGCTGCGCAGTCTTTTGCCAGAAGGATGGTCGGCTGCAAAACACTGACAGGAAAGTTAACACTTTTATCAACCGTAACTCGATATTATCTGATCGCGTGCACTCAATCTAGAATATAAAGTCAGTCTTTATATCTCGCATCATAATTTAAAGAACAGTAAAACAGCACCGTCACTGTGCCTGGTTGATGGTTTGGCTAGTTGCAGCCACCACATAATAATTTATAACAAAAATCATATCGCATTATAAAGCATTTTATGACTGTCAAGAATGATAATACTTTATAATTGTTGGTCACTTACTGACATTACTAATTTTTTCACTTTACTTAAAACAAGCATTTTAAAAAGATTATAATGCATTACCACTATGGGAGTTATAATATACTTTGATAAAGTGACTGTTATTAAGTCATTATATAATGCTTTTTAATGTTATTATTATGAAGCATTATGAGTATTTATGACTGCTTATTATTAGTGCTATAGGCAGATTATAACGTATCATAAGTTTGTTTTCTAGACATGGATGTCATGGCATGTTTTAAAGGTTATTATGTAATTATTCTAACAAGAAAAAACTGTTTCAATAACTTTTCTTCGTATTGAAAGTATTGAAACTGTATTGTAAAAATGATGACGTGCGCTGTATATTGACAGACGTCCCAGCTGACCAATGAGAGAGGAGAGTGACGCTGGAGGCGGAGCCACGATCTCCGGCGGAGGCTGGGTGTCGCCTGACCGGATGATGACCGAAGTTTTCGCTTTATTGTTGCTACTTTTATCATGCACTCACTCAGATATTAAGCTCGCCGGTGCTGTGACCGCGCTCGGGACTCTTGACTCTGAACTGCCTTGTGTTTTGCGGAAATAAACTCCCGGAGACTGCGGCAGACTGCAGTGACATCTGGGAACTTTTGCTTTGAAGAGCGACCCCTTGGCTCGTATTTGACCGGGGAGAAGAGCAGGATAGAGCCCGCTGGGCTGACCGAGCCGCCGCTATGGGAAACCGGGGGATGGAAGACCTAATTCCCCTCATCAACAAACTCCAGGACGCCTTCAGCTCCATCGGCCAGAGCTGCAACTTGGACCTGCCGCAGATAGCGGTCGTCGGCGGCCAGAGCGCAGGGAAGAGCTCCGTGTTGGAGAATTTCGTCGGGAGGTTGTACCGTTAATATGGATCAATCTGACGATGTGAATGTGATTTGTTTTCCTTCCGTGACTGTAGTGTGTGGCCCTTGTTGTTGTTTTAGGACAAACTACGCTGAGCTTTTGCGTAAAAGTCGCCAACTAAGCACTTGGTTGCGCGCTCAGTTTGTCGGTGCCTCCCAGTTCCTAACGCTTTTCTTTTTTTTCTGGTAACGGATTCTTTCCATTTTGGAGCCGAGCTATTCACGATCCATAATTACGCATGTTACGCATATAAAACAGCTGTTGATGGATAGCCAAAAACGGAGGCCACATTGATTTAAAATGTGTATAAAAGTGATGTTAGTCTGGAGCTCGTCTTCCTAGATTTATAGAAATATAACTTTGTATTGGCACTGATCTGTTCAGTCGCTGATTCACATTAGGCCCAGTCTGTCAAACATTGACAAAGGTTGTTCTCCTTGAGACTGCTTGCCAGCGCTGGTAAACACATCTTTATAGGCCTCGATTACAAAGGTCAGGTAGGCCACAAAAAGACAGTTGACGGATTTCACGAGGTCGCTGTCAGATAAAGTATTGAAGGAGAAAACGACAGGAGTCTGCACTCCCAGCATGCCTGCGCTGCTGAATGTCTTCGTGAGGTTGATGGATGAGTGTCAAGGAATTTGAATGAGTTGTGTGGATCCCATTTGATGACAAATGGAAGCAAACCCAACTGTGCCATTAACGCCATATGTTAGGATCTCTGCTCAGCTTATACCAACATAGGAAATAATCACTGAGCCAGTTTGTCTGGCAGTTAAAACAAGCCTCGAGGAAACATCTATCTGTAAGGAACGGGAAGGGGAAGAAGCCGCCTTAGAGGCCTAATCTGAAGATATCCGTAGCAGCTTTGTGTTTTTATCTCCCAGTGAAGATGGCCAGAAAAAAAGGGAACACTTGACTCGTCTACATGATTTCACTTGTTGTCCAAGGGAGAGGGAATGTTGATTAGCCCGCCACGTCTCCTTTTTTTCCTGTTGCCTTTTGTCTGCGAGTCCCAAGCAGTGGCTGGGGGAGACAGTAGGGGCATTGATGCGTTTGTGCTGGGGTCATCAGTGATGTCACCAGCTGCACTGTCATGTGTATATGACACACTGGGTACCAGATACCCACAGAAGGCTACTTAGCTGTTTACGCGTTTGTTAATTAGCTTGCAGTGACGTTGGCTCGTGAGATCAGTTTATTCTTTTATTTTTACTGGAGTAGGTTTTAGTCAGTGCTGTAGCTGTATACCCCTCCAATGGGTCACGTGATTAATCGGAGGGGTCACAAGATGATTAATGAGATAAAAAAGACAAAAATATAATTATTTCTATTGTTTGGTAAATATTGGATGGTTTTAAGTCTGGAGTTGTGCTCATATGTATGCTGTGACAGGGGGTGGCAAGAAGCCACTGCTCAATTTCACAGGGCCAAAAAGCCACACAAGTTGGAAATAGGGTCGCAACTAACGATTATTTTCATTATTGATTTTTGTTTTGTTTTATCAATTGTCTGTTTTTGTCCAAAATGAAAGATTTTCAGTGTGCAATGAAAGAAAACAGCTGAAACCAGATATATTTGGCATTTTTTACTAAAACAATTAGTCAATACTCAAAACCGCTGCAGATGAATTTTGATACTAATCGATTAATCAACTAATTATTTCAGCTCTCGATAGAAACCAATGATTTACACTATAAAGTCACAAAAAGAGCTCACGTGCACACATTTGAGGAGCTGTAACAGCGAATGTTTTGGTTGTTTACTGGATAAATGAAACGATGATTTAATTGATTAACCTTCTTGTTGGTAAATGTATTTTTCATGTTGTGCTTTCATGAGTGACAGGAAGAGATGAGGAAAGAGGATGGGAATCAGTGTTGTGTAACATCCTGACTGCTCTGTCAGCATGTGGACAACAGGCACTGTGTGTGTGTGTGTGTGTGTGTGTGTGTGTGTGTGTGTGTGTGTGT
>NW_022280061.1:2106622-2107865 GCF_004355925.1 Anarrhichthys ocellatus | reverse complement strand
GTGTGTGTGTGTGTGTGTGTGTGTGTGTGTGTGTGTGTGTGTGTGTGGGGCCTGCTTAACTTATACTGAAACTCAACTCAGTCATTGCTGCTGACCTGGAAAACGCAGAGACAGAAGGACAGACGGACATATTCTCATCGTAGCCTGGAGAGATGTGTAGTCAGTGACCTGGAAATGATCACAACTGTATTGAACATGAGTTTCCATTCTGATGAACGTGTGTGGGATAAGAAGGGGAAACTGAGACATGTTTCTGTCTCTTTGCACCATTTATAATGAGCAGGGGTGTAAGTCGATCTTTTCCTTGCATCAATAATGCACAAGTGTGCTGGGGATCAATTGTAGAGTGTGTGCTCTTATTTTGGTAGAAGCTGACACATATTCAGTACTTTATCATGAGAACATATGAAGACAAAGGGGGTCATTTTTTTCCACAGTTCGTATTTATTTGCTGAGAAAGAGTATTATGTTGCTGAATATTTAATTGGGGATCAATGCGAGTGCACACGATTTCTCTTATTTTAACATTTATTGTGACATTTTGTCCGTCAACGTTCTCGTCCCAAAGTGGTCCGTTTGTATTTAACTTGTTCTCTCATTTTCTTTCCCAGGGACTTCTTGCCCAGAGGATCTGGCATCGTCACCCGTCGTCCTCTCATCCTCCAGCTGGTCAACAGTAAAGCAGGCAAGTTGTGTACACGAGTCAAACAGTCGGGGAAAGTGTTTGCGCTCTTAAATCCGGGCTTTTCAACAGTTAAATCGAATTGAAAGGACGATTGTCGGCACAACCTAGAGACCATGTAGTCGTATAACCATCCAAAATTACACAAAATGTTTCGCACAAGCTTTCTTAAAAATGTACAAGAGTTTACTACAACATGCTTAATGAAATGAATAGTTTAATTTCACTCCCTTGAAGTTCCTGCACTGCCCCTCTTTGTGCCATCGCTCTCTGTCCCCTATTTTAACGTATGTTTCTATATTCATCTCTCATCCATCACTCGCCCTCACGCCTGTCTTAATCTCTCACTTCCTCCATGTAGAGTATGCAGAGTTCCTGCACTGTAAGGGACGTAAGTTTGTGGACTTTGACGAGGTCCGTCTGGAGATTGAAGCAGAGACTGACCGGATCACGGGATCCAACAAGGGCATCTCGTCCATCCCCATCAACCTCCGTGTCTACTCTCCCAATGGTAACACACACACACACACACACACACACACACACACACACACACACACA
>NW_022280061.1:2100786-2106612 GCF_004355925.1 Anarrhichthys ocellatus | reverse complement strand
ACACACACACACACACACACACACACACACACACACACACACACACAAACCCCGCCTTCTAGATGCAAGTTTTCAACCTCTAATTAATTCCTTTCCTGCCTACTACCCCATCAAAATCTCTCAGTGCTGAACCTGACCCTGATCGACCTGCCGGGGATGACCAAAGTGGCCGTGGGAGACCAGCCTCAGGACATCGAGCACCAGATCAGGGACATGCTGATGCAGTTCATCACCAAGGAGAGCTGTCTGATCCTGGCCGTCACCCCGGCCAACACTGACCTGGCCAACTCCGACGCCCTCAAGATCTCCAAGGAGGTGGACCCTCAGGGTAAGGGGACCTTGTGAGACCTTGAGGCCTCAAGTTAATCTGTATGTCTTCTGATACCTTTTCTCTGGATATTTTTTTGGCTCTAATTTGGTACAAAGCCAATTACTTTTTGCTGTATCTTGCAGCCATTATCACTCTTCTTTCTATTAATATTTACCTCCGTGCAGGGGCCGACTCGTCAGAGTAATTAACAGTTCCATTATTAAAAGACTTCCTGGCAGCATAGATGTATTGAATAAGATTAATAGAGATATATTTAAATTGAATCACCTTCTAGTTTGTCTTTCTTTCATTCAATCCAGAAGATGTTATTAAAAGTACAGACGTTTAACTGTAGAGTGGCTAATAACTACAACTTAGCAGTTTTCCCTTAACTTCCCATCTAATGACATCATCAGATAGAAAATGTTTTACATTGTGTTTGATGCAAAGCTAATGTTAGCATATTAAGCTGCTGAAATAAGGTGTTGAACAAACATGATGGTAAACCTCAACATGTTAGCGTTGTCATTGAAAGCATGTTGGCATGCTGATGTTAGCAGTTAGCTCTGCTGTGCACAGCCTCACATAGCTGCTAGCATGGCCATATATGTAGAATCTTAAGCCTCTTTCCAACTGGGCAAAAACCCACCAACATATGGCTTTTGTCTTCAGTTGGAAAGATTACAATCGGCGTTCATTCCCTGGACAAATGTCTCTGCAGTAGTGGCGGGTATTTATCCTCTCCAGCTCTGATTAGTGAGCGGTGATAAAACATGACACCCGGTCTGGCATGTTCATTTTTACACCTTTTTCAGCCCGAGGCTTTGTGCAAGCATTGAAGTAATTATGTAATACATGAAATCAAACGAGATTTAGACAATTACTATAATTTATTAACGTAACAAACAAAAAACGAATATGGTCCCTCAAAGCCACCAGACTCCAGTCAGACAACAGTCATTTTACCTCGTAAAACACACTTCATCCAAACTCAAAATACACTAAATCAAACTGATCAAAACTAGCCTTTCCACTGTTCCAACAATCACCAACTCTGTTTTCATAGTTCGCAAGAGAGACTGAATAATAAGTAGCAGACTATTTTTAAAGTAACCACCGAAACATTTTCAATGTTCACCGTCTACTAACCCTGCTTTTGGCCGGCCGGTGACATCGAACATGACAAAACAGAAACAAACGGACAGAAAGGGATACTCGTCTGCTGGCAATGAGAAAGGAGTCGACCAACTATTTTTAGCAGGTTTTCGTGTGTAAAAAGCCTGCATATACGCGCTAGTTTGTGTGGAAATAGACTGCACTAACAGTGTTGTACTGTGATGCCTGTCTTTAGGTCTACGGACCATCGGTGTGATCACCAAGCTGGACCTGATGGATGAAGGGACGGATGCAAGAGACATCCTGGAAAACAAGCTACTACCGCTCCGCAGAGGTGAGACCACACACACACACACTCTATAAATTCTCAACATGGCGACGGCTAAGTCGGCAGCTAGAAGCTAACGCTGCTAACAGTGTTAACGGTGCAAACGACAGCTCTGACGGAGCTAACTGTTTTTAGTTTTAAGCCATAAAGAATGGGCCTTGTCTGTATTTTTCTTTAGGTTACATCGGGGTGGTGAACCGCAGTCAAAAGGACATTGATGGAAAGAAAGACATTCGCGCCGCACTGGCTGCTGAGAGGAAGTTCTTCCTGTCCCATCCTGGATACAGACACATTGCCGAACGCATGGGCACATCACACCTGCAGAAGACCCTCAATCAGGTCAGCACACATGATAAACAATAGAAACACGGATCGCCTCAGCGTTAACATTTTTCCTTAAGTCATATTTAAAAATAGGCAGAGTGACTTATTGTATAACTTTGGGAAAAATGTATTATTTTTGTCTTTTCCAGCAACTCACCAACCACATTCGAGACACGTTGCCAGGTTTACGCAGTAAGCTGCAGAGCCAGGTGTTATCGCTGGAGAAAGAGGTGGAGGAGTACAAGAACTTCCGCCCTGACGACCCCACTCGCAAGACCAAGGCCTTGCTCCAGTCAGTACACATGCACGTAGCGACGCTCGCAGACACACAAATACATTATTTCAAGAAGTTTAAGACATTTCTTGTCTACTACTTGCAATTCGTAGGATGGTGCAGCAGTTTGGCGTGGATTTTGAGAAGTGCATCGAGGGATCGGGGGATCAGGTGGACACCTCTAACTTGTCAGGTGGAGCAAAGATCAACCGCATCTTCCATGAGCGCTTTCCATTCGAGCTAGTGAAGGTGACTTTTTCTGTTTTATAAATGATCTTTTATAGATGAATTAGTCTGGTAGTGCTTTTCATTTGAGTGTATTATAGTTATGAATTTCAGCAGGTTTTGACTTTAACTTAAGTTAGAAGTCTTTTCATTTGTCGAGGAATTGCTCTTTTATTTTGTTAACAAACCGACTGTGTCAAAGGATTATTTGTTTCCTACAAGTGGCTCAATCAGTCATAGTTAAGGTAATAATGTGCTCCGACTGGTTTTTTATTTACAGTACTTATGTGGCAATCTTTACAAATACTGGTTATACTGTAACTGTGTTGCCTAAGCTCTCATAAATCCAGCGCTAAGAAAGGGAACACAAACCACACGCTATCACTTCTGTCTGGCCTCATGTGTGTCAGTGTACGCTCGACAATAAGTAGACTTAATTTTGCATAGAACAAATAAAATTTAAGCTTTTTTTGCCCCGTGCCTTAGATGGAGTTTGATGAGAAGGAGCTGAGGAGAGAGATCAGTTACGCCATCAAGAACATTCACGGAGTCAGGCAAGCTTGCAAGCGTTACATCGCGTTTTGCACACATTTGTCTTCGCTGTCTTTGTCTGTTCTCCTGTCTGCCGGACGTACGGTCTTCTCTGTCTTCAGGTGTTAGTGTATGTGTTAGTAACTTTGGTATTTTTCAACCTGGATCCTAATTTCCCATGTTTTTGTTTGGCGCTTGAACTCGACAAGGAGATTTGTGATTGCGTTGTGATTGCCCTGAGCGGCAACAATATATATAAATCGCCACCGAGGAGTCCAGACACTGGTGGTGGTGGCTGGAGGTTCTGCTGGAGTTCGCTGGAGCTGCTGATGGAGTACTGCATCTGCGAAGATGGATGGTGCTGGGGAGGAGGAGGGTCGCATGAAGAAGCAGCAGGAAGCTGGAGGCGGGGATCGGGCACATTTAAGAGGAGACAGCGGCGAGCTGATAGGCTAACGAAGAGGGTGTGACTCTGCGTTTTTAGCCGGGAACGGCCAGCTGTTGAACAGCTGATAGTCTATGACGACTCTGACAGTGACAGCCGGAATAGAGAATGTGCTGCTAGTTAGGGAGCGGTATGAGAGAAAAGCATACGAGCAAGAGCGTGCAGGGATAGTCTTCCTGTCTGAACTTGCACTAGAGCTTCATTTAGACACAAAAACATGGTCCAGGTTGAAAAATACCAAAGTTACCCTTAAAGTGTGCCGTCTCTTCTGTCTGTCTTTGTTCGCTTTCATCTGTTTATTTTTTCTTTAGTCTCCCTGGCTGCTCGTTAGCCTTATAGCGGTCTTCCACTCTATTTGTTCTAGTTTTTCTTTCACTACTCCTCATTTGTCCCTCGTCAGTGTGTGTGTGCTCATGTCTTCCTCATCTGTGAGTCTGTCTCTTTCTCTTCCTGCGTGTCTCTCTGCTCCCCTCTCCTGCTCCACGTCTCCATGTCTGACTTGTCTGTATGTCCTTCAGGACAGGCCTGTTCACCCCAGACCTGGCGTTTGAGGCCATAGTGAAAAAGCAGATCATTAAGCTGAAAGAGCCCTGTCTGAAATGCATCGACCTGGTCATCCAGGAGCTCATCAACACATTCAGACAGTGCACTAATAAGGTATCGCTGCATGGTCTCCTGCCTGGCTGCCATACCTGTACTACATGCACACCACAGAGACCAGCCAACTTTAGAGCTGCCAGAGGCCATTTTGGTGCCAAACTGTTGTATAAAGCAGCCGTTTGAGTTTTTCAGCTATGTGCTTTTGGACATCATTTTGGCATCTTGGAACAAAAAAAAGGGATGAATTCAAAGATAAAGGTTGAGTTTTTTACAGTCCTGCTTTGAAGTTCACTTGCATGAACATCAGTGGATGTATTTGAATGTCCTGGCTGTACTGCAGTGCACTGGAGTGGTGTCTCTGGGAGGCTGTGTGGTTGGAAACAGATGGGATGTGACATGTTCCTGTACAGGTTCATTACAAAAACAAGCTGCAGGCTTGGTTTTAGGCTACAGCTGAAACAAAGCACTACTGTCATGCACAGTAGTGCTTTGAGCTACATGCTAAGATCAGCATCCTGACATGACGATGGTTAGCAGGTATAATGTTTACGATGTTCACCATCTTGTGTTGGCAGACTAACAATTTCTACTATCAAAGTAGAGTTTAGGGTGGGTTAAAGTTTTACCAGATGGTGGAGCTGTACAAAATGATTTGGCAATCCATCCAATAGTTGATGAGGTATTTTATTCTGGAGTAAAGTGGTCCCACAACTGGCATCGGCATCCATAGAATCATGATGCTAGCATGGCTAATAAGCTGTAGGCTGACTGATAAACACCTTCAGCTTGTTTCTGTTGTGTACATGAAGTAGAACTAACCAAATACATGTTTTTTTTCCTCATGTTCCTCAACCTCCATCCTCATTCTTTTCCTTTTTTGAAACTTTCTTTTTTTCCCCAAACTATTGCATCCCACTTGGGCTTTCATTTATTCTGCCACCGTTCCCTTTTCCCCTCGCCATGGCCCGTGCTACACCTCCTCCTCCTCCTCCTCCTCCACCCGACATAAAACCGCCAACTCCCGTGACGCCTCACCACAGGACAGGCCTGTTCACCCCAGACCTGGCGTTTGAGGCCATAGTGAAAAAGCAGATCATTAAGCTGAAAGACCCCTGTCTGAAATGTGTCGACCTCGTCGTCACCGAGCTTGTCACCCTGATCAGGAAGTGCACTGAAAAGGTAAACGGGAACAGCGGAGCGACAGATGAATACACACACACACACACACACACACACACACACACACACACACACACACACACACACACACACAGAGAGAGATCAAAGAAAGGGGAATCACAAGAATGTCAAAAACTAACTTGTCGCTGTCTTATTGTTGATCGTTCCCCTTCACCGCTGCTTGAAGGCTTCACTCAGCACACGCCTCACCCCCCCCTTAACCTGTGGTTCCCTCTCTAATGATGAACTGATCCTGGATCCCTACCAGCCCACCCACTTACCCAATCAGCACTGCAATTGGTGATTTACGTAACAACCCCTCACCCTGCCTCACTTATCAAATCAGATCCCTGCTCTCACAGTAAGACATTTGGCTGCTTAGAAATGGCACGACTGTGGCTGTTTCCCACCCTGTCCTGTGCAGGGAGATTTTAATGCATTGTCCTCCGATCCCCCCCCCCCCCCCCCCCCCCCCCCCCCCCCCCCCCCCCCCC
>NW_022280061.1:2088784-2100686 GCF_004355925.1 Anarrhichthys ocellatus | reverse complement strand
CCCCCCCCCCCCCCCCCCCCCCCCCCCGCTCCCCTCCCAACACCCGATTCCAGCAGACCCTACCCAAACCCTCATCTCTTCCTGGACTTTAACCTGATCTTTTTTCCACACTTCCTCCCTGATTTGTTGAGACTCGCTATCTGCTTGAGATGATACTATGCTAATGCTCACTGTTTTCTTTCATTTTGAACCGCTTAATTGCGATCACATCTATAGTTGGAATCTCAAGCTGATATGGAGCTCATTAGTGCATGCCTCCATAGTCTTGGTGTGTTTATACTGCGTCTTTGCCGTCGGTGGTTGGGTGTAGCTGCTTGTGAGGATACTTGGTGTTTGCGGTGTTGCGTAAGTCTATACAGGTGTGTGTCCTGTAATCACGGTGCCTGCAGCAGTGCCTGTGTTGTGTGTGTGTGTGTGTGTGTGTGTGTGTGTGGGTCTACAGCTGGGATCCTACCCTCGACTGAGAGAAGAGACGGAGAGGATCGTCACCACCTACGTCAGAGAGAGAGACAGCAAGACCAAAGACCAGGTGTGTGTGTGTGTTGGAGAGAGATGCAGCCCACATTTGTATAATTTCACCTTCTTGTGTACATAACATGTTTAATGATTGTCCCTCAGGTGCTGCTGTTGATTGACATTGAGCTCTCCTACATCAACACTAATCATGAGGACTTCATTGGATTTGCCAAGTAAGATACGTACTCAAGATACTTATTAACTAGTTTCATTAGGATCAGAGATGGAGCTCTCTCTTCAAATTATCTAGAGCGGAAACAAGTAGGTGATTAATTGGTTGGACAATTGACAGAAACTGTCGGCTGTATGAAACAAGCAGTTTCAATAATAGATCTAATATGGATATGATAATGGATAAGTTTCACTGTTTTCAAATATTTTGTTGATCCAAAAAATGAATTTGCAGATAATTGATAAATCAATGAATTACAAAAATCAACATGAGGTGCTGCCTTATTCTCCAACATCCAGCCCCTTAAAGCGTAGAGATTGATCAGTCAAATGTAAAGACCATTGTGCTTTCCATCTGAAATTATTGAAATGTTTTGTAGTGCTGGAAAGAAATTAAACAGTCTTAGTATTTATAGAAAGGCAAAATAAGTTAAATCATCATTACTACAACCCAATCATTAATACATTTTTTGAGGCCAATGCTAATATTGATATATTAGAGTTTAAAAAAAGTATATAAAAAATCTATTGAACAACATTCATTCCCTCAAAATATTACCTAACCACCAATTGAACAAGGAACTCTCTTTCTAAAGATATCCACATATTACAATCTCAGTAATTACATTATTTTTTTGTAACTACTATTCTGCATCTGTGACTTTTGTATGTTTTTTTTTTTTTGTTTTTTTTTCCCCAAATAAGGCGATGCATTATTTGGTAGAGTGTACTGTGTATTATTAAAGAAGTGTCTGTTGTGTTAAAAGCTGTAATGATGGCTCTTTCATTGTTTCGACGAAGGACAGAAAATGATTCGTCTACCGTGACAAGAAATTTAATAGATTCATAATTTATGCAAACATCTCTCAAGTCCCAGTCTCTCATTTGAGAGGATTTGGTGCTTTCATTCGTCATATGTGACAATAAATAATCTGTGCTTTTGTTCGGCTACCCCTTCATCCTCGGACGTTACACCAGAGTTTGTTATTTAATTTTTCTCCTGCAGTGCTCAGCAAAGAACTACTGCTAACGCCACCAAGAAGAGAGTCATGCCCAATCAGGTAACTCTCCTGATTCAACAGAGGCACCATATAAAGCCCTCACACTGTAGCATCATAGCAGCTGCTGCTCTTTTACTTCTTGTTCTCTCTGTCGATGTCTCAGCCTGTCTTTCCTGTCATCATTGCCCGTTTGTTGCTTCACATTTACACTCTCTTGTCTGTGCCCCGTGTTGTCTTTTCTCTTTATTTCCCTTTCCTCTTTCTCCTCCTCTGTTCCTGCTTTTTTTTTTTTTTTTGTTTTGGCCCAGGGAGAGATTCTTGTAAGTACCGTACCCTCTGCACCTCCTCTTGACACTTCCTCTTTGGGTGGGTGGGGAATCAACGGTCATTCAGGCCGTGCCGAGAAACAAGATTTGGGCTCCTCGATGAAGAAGGGGGAAGCGAAAGCGTTTCACTAAAGGATGTATCGTCACAACTGGATACCATGTACCAAGATGGCCGCCATTCCTTCCAGTTTTCAAAGTTTCTCTCCCAGCGAATAGGCCGAAAGATGTTTCTTCCCATCCTGTTTTGGTCCTGTGTTTTATCATTATGTAGAATATGGTGGAACATAAGTAGCCCGTCTTGTTATCCATGTCTCTGATTCTCACATAGTGGTGTGAACACATAACCTGCGTGGGTCACAAAGTCAGCCGGCAGTGTGAATTCATGATACGACTTGACCGCTTCAGCCCTCATTAAACTATTCCCAAAGAGTCAGCTTGCAGACTCCTCTCAAAATCAGGTGTATATTAATGAGCGACCATTGAGTTTATTCAACTATCAAATACATGTGCATAGACATAAGTGAGACCTACTGAAGAGTAGATTGGGTGTCTGAAATAAATTACAAACAAACGTCCTCTTTGGTGCCTGGCTCGTCAATGCCGAAACATCCCTAATTATTATAGTTCTATGCAGAATTAGAGGGGGGGGCAGTCTGTGCATACAACTGATTATCAATTATACGTATATAAACTGCCTTCCATAGTGTAGCCTCACAATTAAAACCAGAAAAGTAAACCATAAACAAGCTATGGACAACATTTAAAACGTATCATTTCCGGAGAGTCGCCTCTCTGGACGTGGAGCTCCGCCCCCCTGCGGCCGCAGACACACCTGCAGCTTCTTCTCTGCTGCAGCCGATGATTTATCTACTTTCAGTTTGTCGGGACTTTTCCACGTCACTTGGAATGTAGCGAAGTACAACAGTTATGATGAATATTTTTTTAAGTAAAATTACAGAATTTTAAAAAATACTCAAAAAGTAGGCCGACAAGTACACAAAGAAAATGAAGTTACAGCAACAAAAGTGAATGTAATGTGTTACATCCACCCCTGATTGTCCCTGTGTCTGTTCGCTTTGTCTTGTCTGTCAGTCTGACACAGAGAGGGATGCAGAGAAGGTGATTTTCATTGGAGCCTGTCATTTATTTCCAGTCTCTGAGTTTGTGGTGTATTTACGGGTTGATCTGACTGCACTGTGCGCTTCTTTTCTTCATGAAGAATACTGCTGCTCTTGCATGGCTGTTGTGACTATATTTAGTCTTTCATGTGTTTCTAGGATTCTGTTTGCGTTCTGTAGATATGTTTTACCTACTCCTCTTGTGGGGTGTGTAGTTTCTTCAACTGTTGGGCTCTCACATGCAGGTGATCCGCAGAGGCTGGCTCACTATCAACATCAGTATCATGAAGGGGGGATCCAAGGACTACTGGTTTGTCCTGACCGCTGAGTCTCTCTCCTGGTACAAAGATGAGGAGGTAAGGCTGCTTACGGGACAGTAAATGCAGGAAAATGTTTTGTTTACTCGCCTTATTTTATGTGAAAGGGAGGAAGGGGGGCGTGTTTTCAAAGATAAAAGTTCCATCTGGTAAAGTAGAGTTATTACTCTAACGCTACAGTAAATCTGTAGTCATGTGCCGCAGGATCTAACTTGTCGAACTCACTTGAGGTTGCTCCGGTGAGTTGATGGTTTGTTCGTTACAGTCTGCCTTCTTTTATGTTTGTCATTGCATCACTGTTTCATCAGGAGAAGGAGAAGAAGTACATGCTGCCTCTCGACAACCTGAAGCTGAGAGATGTGGAGAAGGGCTTCATGTCCAGCAAACATGTCTTTGCCATCTTCAACACCGAACAGAGGTGTGGATGCTTTGATCCTCTAAAACAATTGTGTTTAAGGTGTTTGTCTGTTCTGATATTTGGTTAATGTGTGTGTGTGTGTGTGTGTGTTTTACAGAAATGTGTATAAAGACCTGCGTCAGATTGAGCTGGCATGTGACACTCAGGAGGATGTTGACAGCTGGAAGGCTTCCTTCCTCAGAGCTGGTGTTTACCCAGAGAAAGACCAGGTACACAAGAGTGTATTCGCAGTTTAAATACTGCATCTCTGCGTCTGCATCCCTCACGACTCCTTCTCTCGTCTTGGTCTCCTCCAGCCTGAGAGCGAAGATGCGATGAATCCTAGCGACACCGTGTCCATGGACCCTCAGCTGGAGCGGCAGGTGGAGACCATCCGCAACCTGGTGGACTCCTACATCGGCATCGTCAACAAGTCCATCAGAGACCTCATGCCCAAGACCATCATGCACCTCATGATCAACAGCGTACGTGTTCTGTCTCTTTTACCACCAATCACACTGTAGACCTAGAGAGGTATGAGATGGAAGGTCGTTTATCGATAACACGGGTCACTCTCTCTTGCCTTGCTGTCTAGCTGTATTAACTTCCTTTTTTGTCTCCCATCTCCAGGCGAAGGACTTCATCCACTCTGAGCTGCTGGCCTACCTGTACTCGGCCGGGGACCAGGGCAGTTTGATGGAGGAGTCGCCAGAGCAGGCTCAGAGGAGAGATGAGATGCTGAGGATGTATCATGCTTTGAAAGAGGCACTGGTCCTGATTGGAGACATCACCACCACCACTATTTCTACCCCAGTGCCTCCACCAGTAGACGACAAATGGATCCCCAAGGACCCAAGGTGACGAACGTGATTCAACACAAATACATCGGCCGATAATAATAATATTCTGCAGATATATCTGTGTCTGTGTAAACGGGCCAGAGTGCAATCGTGCCAAAGTAGGTTTGAGGTATTGTAGAAACAGTCACCATTACATACTTTGGCCACAGGAGGCCACTGTTGATTGTTCTACTGTACAATGTCCTGATTATGTATCCTGGTAAAACAAAAATCTAAGGAATAAAGATTGCTGTCATGTGTTTACGTAAACAAAATCACCATCCGCCTAAAAAAAATCTAGAGTCAGTCGAGCTGTAGTGGGGATGCACACAAACTGTCACAACCAGTAAACAGACTTCTATCTCTTAATCAGCGTCACGTTATTTCTCCGCATAAAATGTGACTCTTCACTCTAAAGCGCTCTGTCTCTCTGTCAGTCCTCCACCGGCGTCCCGCCCCGCCTCAGCAACAGTGGCCCCTCCCAGCCGACCCCCAGGGGTGAAGGGGCCCACCCCGGGCCCTCCACCCCCTCTCAACCCCTCACCAGCATTCGGAGCACCACCCGTGCCATTGCGACCACCAGGCCAAACGGCCTATGCAGGCGATCCTAACTCTGGTGTTGTGCCTCTTATCCCTTCCAGGCCGGCCCGCGTGCCTCCTGCACTGCCGCCCGGGATTCCCAGGTACAATCGTAAACACACACACACAATGTGATGGCTTTCGTGACTTTGGTATTAATGGAAGTTGTTGGGACAATTGGGACTGCTGCTGGTGAAGGGTTGTCCTGTATGCTCTGGCTTTTGGTGTTTTGGGAATCTTTGGTGCATGACTATCTGATGATATTATTCCTTGCATGTTTCTTCTCCCCTCCCCCTCTCCTCCTCTCTTTCTGCAGCAGAAGACCTCCGGCTGCTCCAAACCGACCCACTGTCATACGTCCTTCAGAGCCCTCCCTGCTTGACTAGAACACACACACAAAATAAACCCTTTTTGTTTACACTTTTATATTTCTCCTGAGCAGAGATAGTCATAATTTTTCCATGAATATTCCTATAACTACAAACTTTGTCCTACTGTAACTGGTAATCTGATGCTGTTTTAGTCTGTGCATTTCAGAAACATTATATATGTACTTTTGACTTAATATGTAGGTAGCTTTTTTTTTTTTTTTTAACAAGGAATATGATGAAATCTTCTGCGTTCAGTATTATGAAAAGGGATCCATTTGATGATGTTATTGACTTAAAGATTATGAACCAGCAAGTCATCTTTTGCTGTTTCATTTGAAATGGAATGTCTTAAAACGATTCATAACTTGGTAAGAAAACTGTCGGAGGTAATGTTTTTGTGGGTTGTATACTTGCTAACGTTTTGTCGGTAATCTTACACACTAAGCACCTCATTAAGTAAGCGGCACTTTTCGATAAAGTCCTTTCTCTCTTCATTGTTTGATTTTCAAAGCTTTCAAATGAGCTCATTAAATTCAGACTGAGCGATGGAATTTGTATGCTTCAATATTTTTGGCTTATCACTATTAGATTTTTCAGTTATTGGTTTTTGGTGTTTCTCTTGTGGACCAATTAAAATGAGAAAGAGGAGGAGGAAGGGTGCTGGGGGAAAAGCACAGGTGTCTTCTAGTGTATTACTGATAATTATTCTCTAGTTCAGACGGTTACCTCCAACCACTGCTCATTCTTATAGAAATATGTATCCAAGTGCCTTGAGCAAAACACTGTATTTTGTAATTACTCATCACCTTAAAAAAGCCATAATGAAAAATAGGCTCATGTTTAGAAAGGGGTCTTCAGAAGGTGCAGGACGTGATGGACTGAATAAAGGAATAGAAACAGAAGGTGTGCTGGCTGGTGCTTGTTCTCGCTGTTTAGACATTCTTTGCTTCAATTCTTGTCTCAGATTCTCATGCACCACCAAGCCTTCCTTCGTCTTGTTTTGTTGTTGGTTCCGTCATTGTCCGTGCACATGACAGTAAACGTGTAGTACACCTACCTGCTGTCACTGTATGTGACCGTCGGCGTACAGTTCAGTGAGTGTTGCGCAACAGAGTCCAGGTCGAGACCTTTTGACTTGCATGAGAGCCAAACGGAGAGACAGCCATGCAGAACAAGAACGTTTCACTTTTCTGTGCGCAGCCTGGCATGACCTCCCCTCCGTCCTTCCTTCCTCACTGTATGACGGAGCTGTGGGCTGCACACAGTAAAGACAGTGTTACTCACTCCTTTTGGGCTGTTCACAGAGCCGGGCAGGAATGACTGAAGGTATGCAGTCTTACTCCTGTTCTCTTCTCCGTTGTGTCAGTCAGCTGCTACTAATCCACGTAAGAACAGAAACTGAGCGCAGAAATCTTTGCATGGTCTTCTCACACAGGCGACCTCCACACGTCCCATCTCGTCCCAACCACTGGTGAAGGAAACTCTGTCGAGCACTCTCCGACTTGGACTCAGTCATCAAGAGCTGGAAGAGTCTGGCTTCAGAAGTTCCGGTGTACCGAAGCGTTTGTTGTCCAGAGCTGTTCCTACATCCTCGCTCTGAAACCGTTGATGCTTTGTTTTTTGTTAGACATTTAAAGAAGGTAAAGATGCAGGATTATGACTCTGGATGTGGCTGGATCATCTTCTGTGTGTTAGGCTTGCCTTGTTCACAATGTAACCGATCACCGCTGTACATACAGGTGTGTTAAGCTTCCACTGTATTTCTAGTATTTAATGTATACTGTAGTTCAATAATCATCAGTTTTTCTTTTTTATTAGTACCACTGAAATACTGTCTCATAATTCCTCACTTGTAATGTCTGCCAAACCTGAGCGCGGATGAGTCGACAAGGAAACGGGAGAAAAATGTGTCAAATTAAAACATCAAGAAACTATCATGAAATGTTTTGTCTCTTATTTCTTCCTACTAGACTAAAGAATAACGTAATTAACACTTATGCAAATGTTTTCTTGTATTGCTATACTGGAAAATCTGACAATTCATACTATGAACAATAAATGTAACTCATAAGCTCCTCTCTCGCAGCCACGTCACTTTACACTTCAATATAAAGCAGGAATGCCTCGATGTAACTTGGCAATTTCATCAAATCCAGTGTTTTTCAGATATTACTATTCACCAACAAGTGCAGTTAATTCATGCTGATTCTTTAAGTATCTAATCAAATATACCTGGTATTTACTCTCTATACCAACTTCAACTTAATGTCAGATAATGCCAACGTTGATTTTGACGGTGTTTTTATAGGTTAAGGTCAGACGTTAGGGGGAGCGACAGCAGCAGAAATAGTGTCTTGCTTCCTCCAGGTGGCTCTGGGGAAAATACTGCATATTGACAAGCAGGGTTGTATGAAAACAAGTTTGTATGAAAGAAAAATACTAAATACATGTGGTTTCTTGTGGTTTAAAGCCTCACATGCTGTCATTAGATCATGAATCATGTCGGTGTTAACAGCACTAAGGTTTCTCATGATGCACAATATGCCGACCTGACAAAACACACTTCAAAAGATGAATCTGTGTCACCATGTTTTATTCATTGAAGACATCAAACCAAGTATTTCCTGTGTAAAAAATGTATTTATTAATATCAATGACCAATGTAAACCTGATTTTTTTTTTTTTACTTCTACTGAATATGTAAGGAAAGCCTGTTATTCTTTTTAAAAACACACAGTGGCTGTCTGAGCAGAATCAAAATGTCACATTCTGTTGACACAAACAAACATCTGAGAAAAAAGAAAGTTTGATCATCTAGAAGACAAGAACACACATCTAATAATCCGTATGTTCACACTGAATTATCCTGATACATATCTGAACTGACACACACATACGTACTACACAGTTGTCTGGAAGAGCACTGACACGTTGTACATTATTGGCAATCGCACTGCAAATCATCCCTCTTTGTGATTCTACATTCTTACTGGCAACAGGTCGGCGTGGACCTGAGCCGACGCGTGAAAAGAAATCAGTAACGTCTCAAAAGAGCTGACGGCCGGTCAGACGGACACCTCACTAATATGATGGAGAGATCTTTAACTTTTAGGAAGAACAAATACGGCAACGACACTATTGCACATTGTTATCCCATGTAAACCGACCTTTAACCTTTAGTGAGGACAATCTGGCCTTTGACGAAATATTCCAAAAACCTCTCACCAGTTTCACAAACATAGTTATGCTACAATATTTACTGCTCCGTCTATGCAGGCAGTGCCTTTTTAAAATGCATTTCCTCGTTGGTTTGTGGTGAGATTTGACATTAAAAGGCACTAAATGAAATCAAAATAAGCATCTTCCTCCTCTGGTTACCCTTCCATCATCTCATAATATTTAATTATTGCTCACAAGCTGATCTAAAACAAGACTTTAGACGTAAAATCCGTTAAAACTGACGACGAATGCTGGTGTTCATGTCGACTAAATGAAAATAATAAGAGCAAAGTCTGAATGGGTAACCAGCTGAACATCTTGTCCTCGATTGTTCTCCTCTATTATGTGTAGACCCTCCGCTTATCGTCGAACAGTTTACGGACGGTGTAGACCTGGCGATGGGGAAATACACACAAAGATAGCATGATGTCGGTGTGCGACACACTCAAATTAGAAGTGCTGCGTCGGGCGCTCCGTTTACCTGGGTAAAGGCCACACACAGCATCACCAGCACACTGGCACAGGACCAGAAGGAAACCCTCCACAGGTTGTCCTCCAGAAGGTTTCGGTCCCGCGCCTCAAAAGCCCGCAACACCGTCTGCATCTGCCGGCTGCGCTCCAAGCGTTTGTGCAGAGAGTCCATGGACTCCTAAGGAAAATCAGAGGAAGGTTTTAGGGATTCAAACAAACAGAAAGCGGTGGCTGTAATGAGAGAGAAGTGGAAGTGAGAGACAGAGAAGACTCAAAAGTACACAGAATATTAAATCACTCTCGACTCGACTTTAGCAGACATGTTTATTTTCTGAGCTGGTTTTGATTGTGTGTCATAATGCCGGGTCATGCCATGGACCGAACCATTATGTTGGTCTGGTCCAGCTAGTCTGACCCCCACGGTAGCTCATGTTTAGCAGTTAGGAGTCGACGTCCAGTAGACGCGCATCAGTTAAAAGGTTGAGGCTGACGTTATTCTATATTTTCCATAAAGTCAGCAGATCTCATGAGGAGACCAAAACCACGACTGCGTCTTTCAATACTTTCCCACTTCCCCAGTCTGACTGTGGCACTCAGCCTCAAATTCAATGTGTCCCTACTGAAGTGACATATAGTTCCACGAAGAAGAGAAGCTAAATAAGTTAATTGAATCGATTGATAAAATTGTGCATTTGTTGGGGACTATTTTTCAGGCGTGGATGAATATACTCGAGGGAGTATTTACAGCAACGGGACGGTGTACGTAGGATTGACTCTAAATAACCTACAGTGTGTATGTTCGTCACTGATGTGCCTTTAATAGGATTTGGACAACGATGTGGCTCTATGGAACAGAGGAATAACATATATCAGACAACATGTGTTAGTCGGATCAGTCGATTGTTGGTTTTGCCAGCTGCATAGTGAACTAGAATTCCTTCATGAATTCATTTCTAAACCCCAAACAACCATCTCACCCGGATGTCGTCCAGCTTGTACTCCAGAAGGCTTCCGTCAGGCTCCACTAATCCCGGCCACTCTTCATCTCCACCCACATCTCCTCCTTGACCCTCGATGATGATCTCAAAGAACACCATCTTCTCTGAGAAGCGACTGAAGCTGTTGTCGAAGCAGATTTGGTAGTCTCCCTCCACCGTGGGCTCCACCCTGGAACAACAGGAAATGATGTCAAATATGAAGCGACCGACTAGCTCAGTAATATGTGACCGAGGAGGTAGCACTCACACGTGGACTCCGTCAGAGCGTCGAGACTCTACGATGACGTGGCTGCCTTCTGGAGAGATGATGGTGAAGTCTACGTCCATACCAGAGCCCGCTATCACCTGGAGGTGCACACACACAAACACATACACTCTTTTTCTTTCTTGAAGAATATTTTTTGGCAGTTTGTCTTTCTGAGATAGTGACAGTAGAGAGACAGAAAGTACTGCATGTGAAGAGAGAGACAGGAGTATGACAGGCAGGCAAAGGTCTGGGACGGTACCGGGCAGAGTGCAGTTATATGGTCCGTGTCCTCTTAACCACCAGGCCACCAGGCCACCAGGACACCCCCCCCCCCCCAAAGACAAACAAGTGAGATTACGAGTGCCATTTAAGAGAGGGTGTATTGGGACTCACCCGTTAAACAAACACACCGGTTAACAACAGCACTTTATATTACACGACGTGTTCCTGTGTTGCTACATGTTTTTTTAAGTGATTTGTTTTGTTCTGAACAGAAGCAGAGCTGAAACAGTTGGTCGATCAATTAAAAAAAATGCCCGAAATTCACAAACTCCAGCACCTCTGACGTGAATATTTGCTAATTTCCTTCGACCTCTGTGATAGTAAACTGGTACTATTTGGGGTTTTGGAATATTTTTTTGGACAAAACAAGCAATCTGAAGTCATTATGATGAACATTTTGCATGATTAATGGAGAATGGAGATAACTGTTAGCTCAAACAGTAGACTGGAGGTCTCACTGTGGCAGCTGCTCAAAACCACTCAAAGTGTGAAATGAACTCTCACCAGAGGGAATCCTGTAAATCAATACTATGAACTGACTTTAAGATCCGGCTGTTGACTTCTGAATAACTCAAACTGTTGCCTGATTGAATGTCAGACAACAGATACGAGGATCTGTCCTTCCTAGAATCACAATCAGCTTCAATGTCCAAGTAAGTACACACACAATGAATTTTGACTTTGTTATTTTGCTGCTCTCAATGTACATGCACATGCTAAAAGGTAAACACAGACACTTGACTAGATACTACGTACGGATATATATCGGGATCAGAACCAGGACCAGAACCTGGACCAGGACCTCCCTTAAAGAACAACCCGCTGGATGACCAGAGGCTAATAGGATCCGACACTTCCACTTGTCCATCATTCACATAGTGACTCATTCAATCTTACTATGAGCATTGTGTGTATTATGTCATTTCCTGCACAGTATTTTGTTATCACTGATCTTTCTTAGTGAAGCACATGTGGACGTCTCTCTTTTAGGAAGTACTTGTTTTATTGCAATCTTGCTCAAAAGGTGCTATGAACGACGTTGTTTGATTC